>NC_016089.4:32000798-32300798 GCF_000004515.6 Glycine max | reverse complement strand
TTTGGCCAAGAAACGAGAAAGTTATGAGAATTTGAAGTTGAAAGGAGGTTGGGTGCCATCAAGGAGAAGAGAAAAATAAGGGTTCTGTGCAAAGAGAGAGAAAGTACAGCTTTTTATAGGCAAGGATGATCTGTAATCAATTACAGGAGTATCCTATAACTGACCAGGCTTTCTGGTAATCGATTACAGCCTTGTGTAATCGATTACAGGGAGTGGTAATTGATTACCAGACCCTAAAACAAGGCCTTTTCTACAAAATCTAACTATTGCTTACTCATAAAATCTACACACTCATTGTAACTATTATCAACCACAATCATAGATAAAAAATAAACATTGAAAATAAAGCATCATAAACTTCTTAACTACAATCATCAAGCACAATCACAAGTACAAAAACAATCATCAAAACACAAACAAAGACAATCATTAATCCATAATCAACAATCATTATGACTGTCAAAACACAAACAAAGGTAATCAAGGACAATCATTAAGCTACAAACAACAATAACCATCAGAAACAATCTCAATCACAAAGAAAGAAGATAATAATCAATTGAGTTAACTATTTATCTAAGTCATTTATATCTAAACGTCCTAACTCTCTTCTAATAGCAAAGAAGGTGTCTTTGGGGAGAGGTTTTGTAAAGATATCAACTAACTATTTTTTTGTATCAATGAATTATAGTATACAATCCCCTTTTTGAACATGATCTTTCAAGAAATGATATCTAATCTCAATATGCTTGGTTCTTGAGTGCTGAACAACATTCTTAGAGAGATTTATAGCACTCATGTTATCACATCTTATGGGAATATGATCAAGAAATATTTCATAATCAGAAAGTTGTTGTTTCATCCAAAGTATCTATGCACTACAACTGCCAGTAGAAATGTATTCTGCCTCAGTAGTAGATAAAGCAACACTATTTTGTTTCTTACTATGCCAAGAAACTAGAGCAGATCCAATGAAATGACAAGTTCCACTAGTGCTTTTTCTATTAGTTTTGGAACCAGCAAAATCAGAATCCGAGTATCCTATTAGATTGCAAGTGGAATTTTTAGGATACCATAATCCTATATTAATAGTGCCTAATATATATCTCATAATTCTCTTAACGGCACTAAGATGTGATTCTTTGGGATTTGCTTGAAATCTAGCACATATACAAACACAAAACATTATATCAGGTCTGCTAGCAAATAAATAAAGAAGAGATCCGATCATACCTCGATATTTCTTAATGTCTATTTACTGACCGGTTTCATCTTTATCCAAGTAGCAAGCAGTACCCATTGGAGTAGCCATATGTTTAGCATTTTCCATCCCAAATTTGTGAATCAAGTCTTTGCAATATTTTGATTTATTGATAAATATTCCATTCTTGGTTTGCTTGATTTGCAACCCAAGAAAGAAATTCAACTCACCCATCATTGACATTGCAAATTCACTTTGCGTATCTTGAAAGAATTCTTTGCATAGAGAATCATTAGTGGATCCAAAAATAATATCATCAACATAGATTTGTACTAATAATATATCATTCAACTTCCTTTTAATAAAAAAGAGTAGTATCAACTTTACCTCTTGAAAAATCCTTTTCTAAAAGGAATTTACTCAGATGTTCATACCAAGCCCTAGGGGCTTGTTTTAAGCCATATAAAGCCTTTTTCAATTTAAGAACATGATTAGGCTTTTCTGAGTTTTCAAAACCAGGGGGTTGACCTACATATACTTCCTCTTGGATAAAACCATTCAAAAAGGCACTCTTCACATCCATTTGGTAAAGTTTAAAATCCATTATGGATGCAAAGACTAATAGCATTCTAATGGCTTCTAATCTAGCAACTGGAGCATATGTTTCTTCATAATCTATTCCTTCTTCCTGATTGTATCCTTTGGCTACTAACCTAGCCTTATTTCTAATGACTATCCCATTTTCATCTAATTTGTTTCTAAATACCCATTTTGTTCCTATAACTAGGTAATTATCAGACTTCTGAACTAATTCCTAAACTTTATTTCTTTCAAATTGATTCAACTCTTCTTGCATAACTATGATCCAATGTTCATCAATTATGGCTTCTTTCAAATTTTTAGGTTCAATCAAAGAAATAAAAGCCATATTATTGCAAATATATTTGAGAGAGTGTCTAGTTGTTACCCCTTTAGATATATCACTGATAATGTTGTCAAGAGGATGGTATCTAGAAGTTCTCCACTCTCTTGGAAGATCAACACTTGTTTTTGTCTCATCAATGTGAAAATCTTCATCATTTCCCTCTCCTTTGCCTTTGTGATCTTCACCATGAATATGCATTTCTTCTAAAGATTTTGAAATATCATCTAGTATATCCTTTCTTGGCAAAATTGCATTAGTTTCATCAAAAGCAACATGAATGGATTCTTCAATAATCATAGTTCTTTTGTTATAAATTCTAAATGCTTTATAGTGCAATGAATAGCCAAGGAATATACCTTCATCAGATTTAGCATGAAACTTACCTAAGTTATCTTTGCCATTTGTTAGCACAAAACATTTACATCCAAACACATGAAGATGTGAAATGTTTGGTTTTCTTCCGTTATATAATTCATATGGAGTTTTCTTCAAGATAGGTCTAATTAAAGCTCTATTCATGATGTAACATGCAGTATTTACAGCTTCAGCCCAAAAATATTTTGGAAGAAATGTATCATTTAGCAAAGTTCTGGCTATTTCTTCTAAAGATCTATTTTCCTCTCAACAACTCCATTTTGTTGAGGGGTTCTAGGTGCAGAAAAATTATGTTCAATGCCATGTTCATCACAAAATGACTCAAAATCTTTATTTTCAAATTCGCCTACATGATAACTCCTAATAGATGCAATTTTGAGATTTTTCTTATTTTGAATAATTTTAGCAAGTTTCTTGAAAGCATGGAAATCATCTCTTTTATGAGTTAGAAATAATGTCCATGTAAATCTAGAGTAATCATCAACAATAACAAGAGCATAATAGTTTCCTCCAAAACTCATAGTTCTAGAAGGACTAAAAATATCCATATGCAAAAGTTGTAAGGGTTGAGTTGTAGACACAATATTCTTTGATTTGAAAGAAACCCTTACTTGTTTTCCTTTTTGACAAGCATCACATAATCTATCTTTTTCAAATTTAAGTTTTGGTAAACCAATAATTAAATCTTTAGAAATTAGTTTATTTAAATGTTCCATGTTTATATGAGCAATTCTTCTATGCCATAACCAAGGATCATCGTCTTTACTAAGAAAACATTGATCATGATTTGGTGTTTGATCTAAATTTATCATGTAAACATCATTTGTTCTATAGCCTATATGTTTTATATTTCTATCATGTTTGTTTTCAATGACACAGTTATGAAAGTCAAATGATAGTAGATAGCCTTTATCACATAATTGACTAACACTTAACAAACTGTGCTTAAGACCTTCAACAAGTAGAACATTTTCAATGGAGGTAGATGAATTCGTACCTATTTTTCCGACTCCAAGAATTCTACCTTTATTGTTGTCACCATAAGTCACATGTCCACTTTTCTTGGGAGAAATATGAGTGAACTTTGATGCATCTCCCATCATGTGTTTAGAAAGGAGAACTATATTTTTGTGTGGATGCAAAGAAATTTTTATAAAATTTTTGTTGTTTATCAGGTTTATATCCTAATCCTTCCTTATCAAAAACACATCTTTGCTTTCCTAATATAATATCAAGATTATTTTTTCCAATAGAAAATTTGGCAAGAGAATTTTTCAAATCCTTTATTTCTTCTATATACTTGTTACAACAATTACAAGAGTTAGATGCTTCTATATTATCATGTATTATTTTTATGGTGGAAGAATGATTTCTTCTATATAATTGTAGAAGCATACATTGTATGATGCTTTTGATGATGCCAAAGATGAAAACTATTCAAGATTTATCAAAGTCAAGATCAATAATTCAAGAGAAATGATGAACAATTAGTCCATAGTATGTTAAAAGAATTCCTTAAAAGAAATTGCACAGGTTTGGCCTTAGGTTAATTCTTCAAAATACCTTGCAAAGTTTTTTAGAAGAATTATGTTCTTGAAAAATATGTTTTTCTCTCTGGTAATCGATTACTAGAGGCTGTAATTGATTACCAGAAGTAAAGATAAGTTTTAAACAATTTTCCATACTTTTGAATTTGAATTTTGAACTGTGTAATCGACTACAAAGAGATTGTAATCGATTACCAGAGACAAAACTATTTTAAACAACTTTTAGAAAAGTTTTGAAATTAAATTTTAAACCTGTAATCAATTACAACATGTTTGTAATCAATTACCAGTCACGAAATTTTGAAATTCAAATATGAAGAGTCATAACTCCTCAAAACTAATTGGACGTAGGCACAGGGTGTGGCCGAACCAATATAAAAACTGAGTTTGCATTTCTCTTTTTCCTAAATTTGTTTAATTTATTGCATTCTATTTTTGCTTTCCTTATTTTTAAAGAAGTTTCCATTGAATTGCTCTTTACTTAATTCATATTAAGTGTGCATATTCTATTTCGAGAGAGAATTAAAATTTGTTTAAGGGGAAATTTTTAAACTTAATTCACCCCCCTCTTAAGTTATTGAGGCCACTTGTTTAACATCTTCCACTTGATAGTCCAATCCTTTTTTACAAGCCTTTGTTAATGCATGCAATGACAGTTAGAAACAATAATTCAATGTGAGAAGTTATAGTATTCCACCCTCCTTTAGTTATATTGGAAAAATTTGCTACAGTCTTATTTCTACTATTGTCATTTGTGACTTCTGCAGCCGTTTTAGTAAGTTTGTGGAGATTCAATTTGACTAGAGGGGAAGGATTTCTGGGGCTGCTATCAGAACTTATCTGCTGGAAAGATCACGTGTTTGTCGGTTGTCCGATCTAGAGAGGAACTGTCACTGTTTCTATATGCTCTATGATGCACCTTCAGAGGTAATCAGATGCCTTTTGTGTAGACTCAAGATTAGATTGAGAGAAATATTTGAAAGAATCAATTTATTAATATATAGACCATTTCTTTATGTCTACAATAATTTTGATGCTAGATATTTTCCAAGAAGCTAGCCTACCCCTTTGGTTGTGTCCAAATGAAGTTTTGCGTACTTTGTCTTACACAACTCTTATTGAAACAATTCCAGATATGATAACTCTATGCTCACATTTTACATGTATTGAAATGTCCAAGTTTTCTCTTTATTATTAAAAAAAAATTGGTGCTTCCTAGGGTTCTCTACACTCTATCAAAAGTAGATACTTTGGAGTATTGTTGTGCCATTTTCTGCATTTTGATTTATTGTTCTTGTATCATATTGCTAGAAAATTTTAATTATCAAGCAGAGGTTTTCTTTTAGGTTCAACTTCTCAGCACTCTTTTATGGGGATGTATTAGAATTGATTTATTTTGACCAATGTAGTCTAGTTGAATGAATGAAAAAGAACTCAACGGTGAGATTTTCTTTGGTACAATTCATGCAAGGCAACATACAATTTTGTTGCTTGTGAATGTGTCAAGCCGAAGGAAATAGAGGATTGAACCAAATTCTTAGAAAGATTCACTAATTGCAAGTTGACTGGAAAAAGTAAGAGTAGTAGTTATTCTAATTAGTTAAAAAATACCCCTCATCATTTTCTGTAGATGAATGAATGATATTTGAATACTCATTATTTTATACACTTTATTATCATTTTTATTTCAATTTTATTTTATAAATTATATTACATTAAAAGTTCTCTAATAATTTTTATGATTGTCCAGTGCCTGGTAAAAGAAATTATCGCTTGCATCACATGAATACTTCTTCTAATTAATATAAAAATGAGTATACAATACAATATAACTATTAGAATTAAAAAAAGGTTTAATTAGGTCCTTATAATTAAAAAAATTCTTTTAGTTTTTATATTTAAAAATATCCCATTTTAGATCATATATATATAGGTTGTAGGAACTAAAAGGAATTAAAATGAAGCATTTTATATGGTTCCTTACTTCCCCTCTGTCCTTGTTCTTTAATCTGGCATAGTTGTTTAGTGCCATTTGTTTCAGTTTAATTGTACATAGGTTATTAATTTTTGAAGCTGTTTGTTTAATAATTTTACTAAATTTAACTTGTGTGATTAAGAAAACCTTGTTTTTATATTTAAAATGGAGACAAATTCATTTCTGTTATTGTGTTTTACTTTGATAATTTTACTTTCTTTGTTTTAGAGAAACTTTGTTGAAAGTATAGCCAGATATTCCCTGGTGTTGCTAATGCACAACCGCATGCACATGGATTTCGTTTCCATGGTGTTTTAGAGAAATTTACTTCTAGTGTTTGATGCCTTTGTATTTCTTCTTTCCTTCTAATAAAGTTCATTTTCATTTTTTATAATTGAAAATTTGTATAATTGGGATTGAAAGTATAAAATTAATGTTGATTATTGGCTGTTTAAGAGATCTAGAGGTTGATATGGAAAGAACTGACAAAAAAATTAAATGACATTTTAATTTTTTTTTATTAAAAAAAGATATTATAAGATAGTTCTCTAGAAAATCGTCTTAGAATCCTCAATTTTTTTAAAAAAAGACATTCTAAGACGATTTTTTTCCCAAAAATCGTCTTAGAATCTTCAATTTTTTTAAAAAAAAATATTATAAGACAATTTTTGGAAAAATCATCTTAGAATCTTCAATTATTTATTTATTTATTTTAAAAGAAAGACATTCTAAGATAGTTAAGAATTATCAATTTTTTTATATTTTTTTAAGAAAAGACATTCTAAGACAAATTTTCTTAAAAACCGTCTTAGAATGTCACATTTCTAAGACGGTTTTCAACGAAAAATGTCTTAGAAATATGACATTCTAAGATGGTTTTTGATTGAGAATCATCTTAGAAATCGACAAACGAAAACGGTTAGAAAACCGTCGTGGAAAGTGAACACTTTCCACAACAGCGACTTCAAAGACAGTTTGGGAACCATCGTGAAATGTGCTCGGGAATCAATGTAGATGGCCTTTTTTCCAGTAGTGACATATAAAGGAACTTTATTACAAAGAAACCCTTCTTTATTCCAATCACCATACTAAACCGAGGTTGTGCCATCACCAATATGGAATTTGAATCCCTCTAAAAACTTATCTTTCACTTTCACTTTACTTTTCCTAAATGAAGAAGTCATCTGGGTGGGGTTTTGTACTAAAGAAGGTTCTAATAGATTGGTATTTATGAGAAAGGACCTGAACCCACAAAGCATCTTTTTTTATTAAGAAGGTTCCAAACAAGATTTCCCCAAAGAAAAATGTTTGTATAATAGGCACTCTAAACCCCTAGCCTTCCTTCTTGCTTAACCAAAGTGACCTTTTCCCAATTCATAAGACTTCAACATCTCACCTCACTAGAAGACCATAGAGAGTTCCTTGAAAACTTGTCAATTTCCTCAAAAAGACCTTTGGGAAGGAGAAAGCTTTGCATAGGATAAACATCAATAGAAGCAAGAGATGAGCCTTCTGAGATGACAAATGGCAATGTTCCAAGATGACAAATGGTTATGGACTTTATCAATGATATTACGGAAGGTTTCCTTAGTAACTCTCCCTCTGACAGTTGTGATCTAGGTCTCTAACATATTTCCTAGCACAAATAGCTAGGAATCTTTGCTTGCTGACAGTTGTGACCCCCGAAGAACACATAAATTATGATTTGAAGATGTTAACTTTCAACGTAGATTCTTCACAAAAGACCTCCAAAGTATCACGGATTAGTCTTATATGAGAATCATTAGACTTGCAAAATAAGCGAATGCCATCTACAAAGAGGTGGGAAATACAAGGACCACCTCTAGAAACATTGATAGGATTCCAAATACCATCATCGACAAGCTTTTGGATATAAAAGGAGATTTTCTCCATACACATGACAAATAAGTGAGAGCGAGGGTCTCCTTTCCTTAAACCACGAGTAGGACTAAAATTATCAATCCTAGAACCATTCCATACCATTGAGAGAGGAAGAATTTATGCACCATATAAGGAGATCCATTGTGTGAGGAGGAAAATTAAACTCCTTAAAGGACTCTTTCAAGAAAATCCCATCTCAATCTATCATAGGCTTTTTCAAGGTCAATATTGAAGGCCACCACCCCATTTTCAGCTTTGGAGTGGTGCATATAATATATAACTTCTTGAGCAACAATAACATTATCAGTAGTTCCCTTTCCAGGATTGAAGCTACCTCGAAGAGGAATGATAATATTCTTCAAAAAGGGTGAATCCTCTAAAGCAAAACCTTGAAAATAATTTTATAGACCAAATTGCAAAGGCTAATGTGCCCAAAATCATGGACTTTTGAGTGTTATCAATTTTAGGAATGAGAACAATAAAGGTTTTAACTTTGCATTCATTAGAGAAACCATGCATAACTGAAAGCATCCCTGACCAACTGCCTAACATCATCTTTAACAACTTCCCAATACATTTTTTTTTTAAAAGGTTGGAAACCATTAGGCCTTGGGGCTTTATATTTTATCCTCATGAGGGTTTTCTTGACTTCCTCCTTAGCAACAAGGTTAGTTAGGGCATCATGGTCATCCTCCCCAATGACTTAAGTATTATAAACATCTATCTACAGTTTACTGGTCATTACTGGAAGGCAAAAAAGTTGTTTAAAGTAAGCCACAACTTCACACCTCACAACATCGAGATCATTACACCAACTTCAAGAATCAAATAGGATATTGTGAATAGTTTTCATTTGATTTATACATTATTTAATTAGTATATTGATTAATATTACACACATAGAAACACTTATACATGTATCCACATATCTATGACGAGAGATTAAATTACATCGTCGATGTAACTCACACTAACTATGACAACATTTACCAACTTTCAATTAGATAATATAATCTTAAAACCTACTGTTGAATTCAAAATTTATTTTACATAAATCATTTTATAAGAATACATTAATCCAAAATTATTTTATTTTTGAAATATACAAAAATATGACTTGTTTGATTTTCTTTTATTCTTGTTCAATTTTTGACAAAAAGTACAAACAACTAATGTAGTATATAATTCTAATTATAATTTAAGAGTTGATTGACAAAAATCACTCATTCTATATAAAATTATTGATGATGTAATAGTTGAAATAAATTACACTATTATATATATATACATATATATATATATATATATATATATTACCAAGCTGTTTAACTACATTTATTATAATTATATTTAGTATGAATTAATATATTATTTTTATATTAGACATTATATTGTTAATCATATATTATATCTTAACTTACATGGATTGATTTAGTGGTGGGGGCTTGAATAATTGCCTGAGTTGTTAGGTTTGGACCTTGTTGCTATTGTACAAAAAACAAAACATAACTTAAGTAGATATCATCTTTTTATTACGTTGATTAGTATAGTAATAAAATCGTACTTTATGTAAAAATGGTAAAAAGTAAATTTAATATTTATTATTTAATTAACTTTGCCTTAGAGGATACATGAAGACTATAAGAATACATTCCAATGATGGATTATCACAAACAATTTTATTGTGCATTAATTGCATAAACATTTTTAAATACATGTGAAATGAATATAAAAGTATAAAATTAAAAAGTATTTAAAGAAAATAATTTGTTTATACATCTTGAACTATATTTTAAGTAGATTATTTCAATCATGATAAATATTAGTAACTATCAATGCTAGTATAGGCAGTAAACCATCAAATTACTGGTTTACAACCACTTTAAATTTAACAAATATAGTTATATTTATCATTATTTTTTTTATCAATAAGAATCCAAGACAAGTATTAGAGAACTTACAACAATTCATGCACCTTTCTTAATTAACTGGATTACATCCTCTTGATATTTATCATTAAATTGTAGTGTGTTAAGATAATATTGTACTTTAAATTAAATTAATGATCAAATACATTTTTACTCAATCACTTTTTTTTATACATTTTAATGAATTACTTTTAAAATAATACTACTTTATTTTTTTTTTAATATAAGATAAATGGAGGGCAACACACAAGACTGGTATGAAAAATTAAGAAAAAAAAATCATTCAAAATTTTAAAGAATAGATGTTTAACATGTTAAATTTGAAAAATACTAAAAATTCACAAAACAATTAATCGATCCACGTTAACAATATTTTTAAATATTATACATGTTAAATATTTTTCATTTATTTGAATCTTTTAATACATGCATATCTGCAAACAGACAACTAAGAATCAAAGAGATATAACTCAATTAATTGTTGAACAATATACATTGCTAGGAGTTCAACTTATAACCTTCTATTTAAGGACAAGATAATAAACTACTAATAAATTTTCTTTGTTTAATTAACTTTATAAACACTATTTTTAATGTATCATTATTCAAGAGTTATTAATTTATTTCAAATTATAAAAATTATAAATTTAAAAATATTTAGTATATAAATATTTTTATTTTTATTTTATAAAATTTTATATACTTTTATTTTGAATAGTTTACATATTTTGATTTTCGTTTTACCAATTTGTAATTAAATTTAATACATTATTTACATAAATTATTTTGTAAACGTATTTAATATACAATTTTTTTACTCTAATTATATAAACCAATATAATTAGATCAATTAATATGTAAATAATAAAAATTATCTAAATTTGTTTTAATACGTAATTTTTTTTCTAATTATATAAATCAATAAAATATTATTATTTAAATTTTTGGGAAACTTACATGTTAATACTTTTTAACTATAAAAATTATTTAGTAAATAAGTTTCTTAATACCAATTATATAAATCAATAAAATTAGATAAATTAATATGTAAATTATTTATATAAATTATTTTAGGTAATTTATAAAAATTATACAAATTTATTTTTATATATGAATAATACAATTTTTTTTATTTTAAATTTAATTTTAAATTTTATATTATTTAAATATTATTTTAGATTTACTTAATTTTTATAAATTACATAAAATATATATTTTTAAAATAATATATATATATATATATATATATATATATATTATGTTTTGTAATTTTTTGAAAATTATAATTAATTTAGAAAAAAAATTGAATATTATTATATTAATAAAAATTTATAATAAAAATAAATACATGTAAAATAAATATTAAATATATTTAAATATTAAATATTTTATTTTAATTTACAAATTTTTATAATTAAAAAAATTAGTAACTTACATGTTTATAAAATTAAATAAATAAAGTATGTATCTTCATGGTTTATTACTTTGTCTATATATAAATAAAAAGTGAATTCAACTCCTATCAATACTCTCGCTATTTTCTAATATTGCTTACGTAAGCACCACGACACAAGTAAATGTCTTAATAAAAGAAAGGTATTTGCATTTAATGTGTAACTGTATGTTAATAAAAGAAATTAAAAACATTTAATAATGATAATAAATTTACTATTGAGAAATAAATGCTAAAATTAATTCAAACATAAATGAATGTGTACATGTTGAGCACGCAAGACATGCCAAATAACCCGAGTCAAAATTCAGAGATATGTCCAAAAATCACTTCTTTTTTTAATATATGTACTCCTCCGTGCTTTTTTATTTGTTTTTAAGATCTTTATCTAGAAATCAAGAAATATAATTAAATTTTCTTGATTACAATAAAATAGTTGTGAGATTTTTTATTTTATCTATTATTATTATTTTTACTTCACAATAAATATATGTATAAATTATTTAAAAATTAGGAGACAAGTTATCTGATTGATTGGTAGTATAAAAGATTTTATCTAATAAACTTAGAAAAAACGGCCTGGTATAAAAGTTCTGGATTCATAAAAGGACAAAACTTGTCCAATTCAGCATACCATAGAAAGAGAGAGTGTGGCAATGTAATCGAGCTAGTCAAGCATGGTTTTTTAGCTCACCTCATTTTCTCAAAACAGATCTAAAAGAATTTGAATTCCATTGAAGAGTTATCTTCTCTTTCAAATTCAAACAAATATGGAACCATCCATGTGGAGCACCGAAGGCATGTCGACTTACTGGAGCCAAATTTCGGAGACATGTTACCAAGGACATGAAACAACTTCTCGAGGCCCATCAAATGATCATGGAACCCAAAATTGGACACAAAATGAAGTCCTAATTCCAGTGCCAAAACATGTTCAAGGAAGCCAATTTCCATCAAACTTAATAGGATGGGACGAAGTACCTCAACAAAGTATCACAAAAAGTCCCACACAAACTTGGTTGGTCTCTTAGCAAATTAACACTACAATTTAAATGCCTTTTCTTTTTTAATCTTATGTTACATTTTTTATTTCCTATAATTTTGAGACAGGGTGGTTGCCTCCAAGAAAGTTGAGTTCGAAGTTAAAGAACCGATTAAGCAAAAACGATATCGTAAACGGAATTTAAAGAAAATCACCTCTGTGTATCGAGGAGTTACAAAGTATGTTTCTTCTATGATTTACACACACACACACATATATATATATATATATATAAAAGTAATTACAATAAAAAATACATATAAGTAATTATTTCATGCTCCTCTTCCAAAAATTTCTCATAACAATGTATAGTATAATTCATTTTGATATAGGTCTAAGGGAAAGGGACTTTTCGAATCCTTTGTGTGGGATAAGGACCCGAAAACAACTGGAAAGAAAGGAAAGACAGGTTAAAATATGTAACTTTTTCTTCTTATTTTTTCCCCCTAATATGTTACTAACATTTGTGTGTCCTGTTGTATATGCTCGGATCTTTCTCAACTACTACAATAGTTTATATTGGTAAGCATATAAGTTCTTTTGTTTTTAATTTTGAGTATGCCATATTATGAATTTGATGTGCTAATTGGAAAGAAAAAGTATAGGAAAGGAGAGTTTGGAAGAGGAGAAAGAGATAAAATATAAAGAGGGGACTAATTTTTAAGATAAATGTGTAAAAAGAAACAAGATTAATATTTTGAAAAAAGATGTGTTGCTGATTATAATTTATTAATTAAGAAAAATTAACTATTGAGTACGCATTCCATGCGTCCTTTTAAAAACAAATAGAATTTTATAAATTAATATAAAAACACAATCATTGGATGAGAATTTGAAATTAAAATTTAGAGAATGTTTTGCTCAACATACATGGAGGGTTAGAGAAGCTTTGTAGGCATTGATTGATGGAGTGTTTTAGATGTTTGGTGATGGTAGAGTTTCATAGTTGTTTAGCGAGCGACAAGTGGTCACCGGCCTCAAATACTTCAACACTCAAGTAATTAATAATGTGGCCAAAGAGGGAGTATTGAAGCTCAAAGACAAAGAGAGTGTATCTTGAAGATGGAGATTTGATTGTATTTTATAGGAGTCTAGAGATGGAACATGTGGCGTTATGTGACATTAGGTGAGTAGTACACCTACTTTGAAGCTTCTTTGTTATGTCACTAAAAGGGGCATGACCTTCATACAATTTGTGGGTGACTTAGTGTGTTATTGGATTACAGTTTAAAAAGTAGAGTTTGGTTTAACAACTTTGTAAATTGGAGATTAGTCAAAAATAAGTTTAATGTAACTTGATTTATGTTTGGAGCTTTCTATGTTCAATGGAAAAACAAAAAGGAGTAGCTTAGGAATCAATCGCAGCTTGGGTTAAAATCACATTCAACTCAACTAGAAAAAATATTCTTCAGACAAGTAGGTGTAGCTTTCAATGAAGACCAAAAGTTTGTGGCTTATAATGGTTGCTGAAACTTGTGCTTAAAAGATTCATTTGAGACATGCTTCAATTCTATGATCCATGTTTATCATGTCTCAAAGTTGAATGTGCATATAGGTGGGATATATATGGTTGGTACCATTTTAGAGAAAATCTATTTCTGCATCTATAAAGTTGTAGATTTTAAGTTCATTTGTCACTATCAGACTAATAAAGCCCCTCATTGTAACAGGAAAGCTCTAGCAAGATCACATGCTTTATGTAGCAAGTTTGACATTATAGTGTTTTTGGATATGATTTCTTGTTGAGGTGTCAACCCAAAACAAATGTGTGGATTTACACTGTTTGTTGGTGTGGGATTGATTAGGCATAATAAGGGATGGTGAGAGATTTTTTATGGAGTCTTTTGTCACCTCAAAACATTTAATCTGTTTTTGAAAAGTATGTGTTGTTTCTATGTGTTTTAAATTTAGCAAGTTCAACAATGTTGACAATGTGTCTCCTAAAGCACAAAACACATCATAGAATCATTCCAATAACGGCATCATTGATACGTATGGTAATTATCACAAGACAATCCCATAAGCGACTGGGTTTGAATATGGTATTCCAAAAAAAAAAAAAAAGGAATCATTCCAACAGACAAGGCTAATGACCTGCTCAGACATGGAAGGTTAGTAAGGCTTGTAGGTTTATATCTAGTGAGTGTTTTAGTTTCTTGGTAATGGTAGGGTTCCATGATTGTCTAGTGAGTGATGGATGATCCCCTGCAAGCACTCTAACACTCAAGTTGTGTGTCCAAAGAAAGGGTGATGAAGATCAAAGAAGAAAGTGTATCTTGAAGGTGGAGATCTAATGGTGGTTAATAGTAGTCTAGAAGTGGAGTAGGAAGGCTTAGGTGAATGGTACACGTTCTAACGAATCTTGTTTATTATGTCACTCCAATTGAGGGAAGGAAGACAAGTTGAGATGCACCTTAGTTTATAATGGTGAACCTCTAGAATAAAGAAGTAAAAGAAATTAAAATCTATATATATATGCTTATTATTTCACATTTGAATTAATAGTTTATTTTGGAAGAATATATTAGGAAAATAATTAACTTAATCTCATTTAAGTATAATTTAATTTAATGGATAGGGATCAATTGCATAAATTTTTCTCAAATAAAGTTATATCTCATTTAATACTTACATGGGTATTTAAAATATGATTGTAGTGACCAAGATGAAGGTTTCATTCATTCTTGTATTGAAAACCATTATCAGTCTCTATAATTATGTCCCTTTTTGGATCTCCCAATTAAAAGTAATATATAATTAAAATATAATAATGTGTCATATAATTAGCTAATCCTATCTAGAAAATTAAGAGAAAAACTCAGCATACATTTAGTAATGCATATACATAGTAACACATTTTCCCTTGTTGCATCTTGATCAATCATATAACCAAAGTGAAGATAAAATTAATTTCTATCTTCTCTCTTTTTCTTGTTAATTATTTCCTTATTTAAACCACCTGAACGATCATTTATGACCTTTAATTGTAGTTATTGTTTCTAATGTTGGCATTTTTGGGAATGTGAGAGTTGACAGGTGGATTTAAAAATGAACTAGAAGCAGCAAGAGCTCACGATTTGATTGCCATAAAGATATGGGGCAAGTTTGCATATACAAATTTTCCAGTATGTCATCGTATATTGAATTTATGATTTTTAGTATATCAACATGTACTTTAGATTATCGATTCCTTAATTGAACTAATTCCATCTCTTCATTATACCACGAATCATAGGAGAGTTGTTATTCGAAGGAAATCTTAGAAACACAAAGTATGAGCGTAAGAGAATGTATTCTTGCAATCAGAAGGTACGTGTACAATTATCAAATAGATAATTCCTTAATATTAATATATATGCATAAATTGTCATGCTAGTATTTGTTGCATGTTTGGTTGAGATTAATTTTGGAAAAATGCTTATTTTATTCAAATGACCTTTTGAGAGACTAGTAAAAAATAGGTCATTAATTTCATTGAGATCTATTAAATCAAATGCATACTATAAGGTCATGTTTAGTTAAACATTTCTATTGCACTTATGGGAGAAGAAAAGAAGAAAATAAGTAAGTAAAATGCATTGAACTTCTCCATAAATTAAAACCAGCTTATGCACTTTAGCTTTTAAAAAATTAAATAAATAAAGCATACAAAAGTTAAATGTATAAGTTGATTTTAACTTGTACAAGTTAAAATGAATTATACTTTAATGCTTATTTACCGCGCGTATTCGTTTAACAAAGCGAAAAAAAAAGGTTATGAATAAATTATTCAAACATTGCTATAAATTATTCTAACTTGACAAAATATTCATGAATACATTAAATCTTAACTATTTCAGGCGTAGCAAGAATAATTCAACAGCTAAGTTTGATGGATGCAACATCTCAAGGTTTGTGCATTATAATGCCCTCTTTTGCTTCCTTTTTTTTTATCCAATTTCTTGAATTTAATCACATGTTATATTTGTTATTACATTACCTTTTAAAGAATTTTAGTCACGATTGGAGGATCAGAGAAGTGATAAAAGATTTTTTTTCTTATGAACTAATTTGCTGACTTAAATTTCAAGAGTATTAATTTGGCGTGCATTTATATATTCTTTTGTAGTTCTTTTGCTAGAGCTTCAGTTGGAGTGGAGGAAAATAATGCAATTGGTGATGCATTGCCAAACCTGGACACCACAAAGCAGTCCTTGATACAAGAGATTGGCCAAAAATCTCAAACACCAACAACTTTACAAAACCAACATGGGATTATTGATGAGAACCAATTTATGTATGATGATCAATACTTATGGTCAGATCTTGCATTTCAAAATGACCCAAGTTTCCAAATTGATGCTAGTTTTCCTCTATGGTCATATGATTTTGGCAATACACTAGTTGAAGATCGTGCAAGTGCTTTAGGAAATGCCCTCAATTGGAAGATTTCAATGTTTGAGAAGGGTAATGAAAATCCAACAAAAGCAGGAAATGATGGTATTAGTTCATTTGGGTCAAGTTCTATAGGGTTCCATCCAATGGGATCAAATATTCAGCATTTTAAAGCACCAAACCTACAAATTGCACCTGTCCAAAGGTATGAACCTCTCCAATATGGATTTGCAACAAACAGTACTCATTCCTGAAGTGAGAATATGACTTTTGACAATTATTTGGATATAAACCAATGTCTCAATCTCAACGATCCTAACATGGATGATTAGGAAACTACTAATGATTAAAGCCCTTTTATATATGTTTTTTTAAGGACCTTTTTATATATGTCATTGAATATTCTATTATGTTTTTATCACATCCTATATATATTTTATACCTACTTTGAATATTTTTTTTATCATCATATCACTTATTGTTGTTATTTTGTCAAGGTGTGAAAAACACACCCTTTTTAATTAAAACCAAATTTGTTTTGAAGGCTACATTGATATGGTTACTATAAATAGGATATTATAATTAATGAGAGTGAGAAATATTGAATGATGCCATTTGAGAAGCATTGAGAATAACAAGAACAAGAAAAATAAAAATTGAAAAGAAGTAACAGAGAAGAAAAAGAAAAGATAATAGTAAAATAAAATAGTAAAGATTTCAAGGAGAAAGGGGGTAAGCTTTAACGGGGAAAGATAGGAGAGAGATAAGATAATAAAGAGAGAGGAGACAAAAGAAAAGGGGTGGTGGATGCCACGACTATAGGATTGTGATGAATGCAACAAAAGATATTGAAAATAAGTTAAAAATGGAATCACCAACGTTTCTTCTATTTGGGAAAATATTGAAAAAAAATATAAAAAGAAAAAGAGAATTTGGTCTGCAAAGACATGATAGGTTCATGAGTCAATTTATAAATACAAAAATGAAAGGTGGAAACTAAATGTGCTCTACAAGATGTGAAAGTTAATGGAACCATCAAAAGTGAAAGGTTTTGTTTGGAAATTGAAACTTGGTCGTGTTCAAACCAAGGAAAATCTTCAAAAGAGGAGTATTTTACCGAATGATAGCAATAATCAATGTGTGTTCTATAATTCAAAACTCAAAACAGTTGTTGTTATGAAGGAGAGCACATTGTAGAGGTGGATAGTTTACCAAGGCGGATTTGATGGTGTCAAAATACCTCCAACAAAACCACTTGTGCCACAACTTTTTTCGTCACTAGAGGGGGCACCTTTGATTACAACTTTGGCACTGAGACTGGTTGCGACGACATTGGAGCGAGTGGTGTGGTCAACTTCTTCTTTGGAGACATTGACGGTATGGTTTCTGTGTGGTGTTGCGCCATCGGTGCTGTTATCGTGGAGTCCATATAGTTGTCTGTTGATGGTGATTTCACAGAGGGAAAAGATGGGGAAGGTTGACTGGTTACCGAGATATGGAGTTTCAGGAGAATGACATCGAGTTTGGCAACCATGGAGGCTAGGATCACGAAAGAGTGGAGTTGAGCTACAACGAGATCAGCAATGGCGGCCTTGAGACGTTCCAGGCGGTCTAAGGAAGGTTCATCGTCTGCCATTGGAGCTCTCAATGAAAGCCCCAAAATATTATGAACACAGATGATAATCCTACAATTCGAGGACTAGGAGCCTCCTAAGAGAGAAAAGGAAAAGGAACTTGTATTATTTTCTTCAATGCCTCTTTACTCAGTACATAGGTGCTTATATAGACAACATATAAAATGTTGTGATTCAGAGGCAACTATCCAAGAGATAACAAAATAAAAGAAAAGGGAAATTGCAGGCAATTGGCAACCAGCATATCCTAAGCTAGCCAATGCTACAATGCCAAGTTAGCAATCCTATAACAAAATTGGTTAAATGTAATTATCTAAATGTTCTCCTTCATAATAGTTGCACATATGTTCTTCCATTGGCACTTTGCACTTGAAGTATGAAATAGATGTTATGCATGGCTTGGGGAGGTGAAAGTGTTACCAGGGGATCTTCTAAACCATTTTATGGTAGGATGTGGGGCTCATGACAAACCCAAAGGCTAAACAAATTTGGTGGATAGTATGGATGGCTATTATGTGGTCTTTGTGGAGACATAAACACAAAATATTGTTTAATGAGATGCACTGTGATCTTGGTGTAGTGGTGGATGATTTTTTGTTCAAATCATGGTATGGGTGCCGGGCCAATGTGAGACATTTCAATTTCTCACTATGTATGGAGATCAAACGTAGCCAATTGTTTCAGACAAATCACATATAGGGAGAAAGAGCAAGGTCTATGCTAGCAGTAGTGGCACATGGGGGGATAATGGATGTTGTGTTCTCTTGCATTGTTCTTTCTTTTTAACAAAACTCTATTTTTTAGTACGTTGTTTAGCTTGATTGGTGACACTCCTTGTGCTCTGATCATGCTTCTTCCTTATTAATATAATTATTTAGTAGTTAAAAAAAAGTGGAAACTAAATCTACAACACTCTTTGTACATCCATCTAAAGCGAATACTTTTAAGTTGGTTGTGCTAGTTTTTAATAACTATTTTGTGTGTGTCTCTTCTTTTTTTGGAAAGAAAACAAAAGGAAATTATATTTAATGATATTTTAAAAAAATTGAAAGAATTTTTATTTCCATTTATTTTTTTTGTATTATATAATAATAATAACAATTTACTATTTTATTATAATTTTAAGAAGAATTGACATTATTCAAGACCAAAGATTAACTATAAATATGTTTTTACGCTGCACAAAACATTTGAGAAAAAAGAATCAAAATTAATATCGTAGCTTGTCGTTGAGATTTAACATTTATTTATAGAAACTTATTTATAATATTTATCTCTTACCTAAGGAAATTTATTTATAGAAAGCTTTTTTCACGCAACTAAAAATTACCATTAACATAAGCTACGAAAAAAAACAAAAACTAACACAAAGGATTGATATAAGATCTTGTTGCGCTTACATGTGTGGGAACAATCTATTTAGCGTGAGAATTCATGTTTAATTTTTATCGTGTGCAAAATTCCCTTGGTCTACCAGTGGCCATGCACCAGGAGTGGGATTTGTCTTTGATCCAATGGATCAGGGGATACCTATGATCTTTGACCCATGACAAAAATAAAATTGTTATGTCTAGACGGTCAACTATCACAAATGGACAATCCATCCTTACCTATAATTTTGACGATTACAAAGCTATAAATTATTGATAGACTAATGAGCTATTCTTAAGTGAACAAGACCTACTATATATGAGCACACTTGGTATTATTTCTTATCATACATGTTCTATTAGTATGCCTCAAATCAGACGTGGAAACTATTTTATTAAAGAGTAATATCTAGCATCCAGCGCACTATTGTAAATTAGCATATACTTTTTGTGAAAACCAATGCCCATGCATTCTATTGTTTTTATTTGCGTCCAATGGACTTAATCACTTACACAATTTTTTTATATCATGTATAAGTGACACTTAGTGTTTTACTAAAATTAGTGTTAGCAACAAAGGGAAGCACATGAACTGAACTTTTGCAAATTCATTTTTGTCTCTCTTATTTTGAATTGTTAACATTTGAATTTAAGGAAAAAAAATAGAAGGGAATATAAGGTTTTCTAGGAATATTCCTCAGAGGTCGTTATCGCTAAAGAGAGGAACACATGCAATTGTTTGTACTTTTGTTATTTCTCACTCCATAAGAACACAACACGTTGCACTACCTCCAGTTGTGAGACAATGATCAAATCAGAGACAAGCACTAATCCCATAAAGGATACTCTCATGAAGTCTATAAAAAGAAATCAAGGCTCCACTATCAAAGGCAAAGAAGAGAAAAAAATATGAAGTGAAATGCAAAAGCATTTTGAAGTGAGATTTTATCAATTGGACGATACACAATAATGCTTAATTAGTTCATCCTTTACTTAACAAAGTTGTTCATTTGTATTCAAGGTTAATTGATGCAATCCTACCCCCCCAAGGGTATTGGATAGAAGACTCCAAGAGGATTGAGCTAGAGCTTAACTACATACACCCCTTTAATAACTAAGCTCACCTCCTTGAGAAGCTTCCTTGAGAAACTTCCTTGAGAAGCTTCCTTGAGAAGATTCCTAGAGAAGCTAGAGCTTAGTTATACACACCTCTCTAATAACTAAGCTCACCTCCTTGAGATGAGAAGCTAGAGCTTAGCTATACACCCCCTATAATAGCTAAGCTCACCCCTATGCCAAAATACATGAAAATACAAAAAAAGTCCCTACTACAAAGACTACTCAAAATGCCTTGAAATACAAGGCTAAAACCTTATATTACTAGAATGGCCAAAATACAAGCCCAAAAAGAAGGAAAAACCTATTCTAATATTTATAAAGAAGAGTGGACCCAACCTTGGCCCATGGGCTCAAAAGATCTACCCTTAGGTTCATGAGAACCCTAAGACCTTCTTTAGCAGCTCTATCAAATTCCTCTTGGAGTCTTCTATCCAATATCCTTGGGGGGTAGGATTGCATCATCCCCTCCACCTTGGAAAGGATTTCACCTTAAATCCTGAGGTTCTTCATACTTTGAGCTCCTTCCCTCGACACTTGTAAAAAGAATAAAAACATATGTATTAGTGGTATTGGGTATGTTAGAGTAGGGTCAGGTCTAAAAACTCTTTTCATGGACATCTTCCCATGAGGGAACATGGTTCCTCACCAACTCAATGAGTGGTGCTACAAGTATAGAAAAATATGGGACAAGCCTTTTGTAAAAGTTTGTTAAGTCATGGCAGCCCCAGATTTCCCTTATACTTGGTGGAGTGGGCCAATCAGGAATGACCTTTATTTTCTTGGGGTCCATGGGAACTCCTTGATCACTATTTAAAAAATTAAGGAAAGTAATGTAATAAAACATACCTTTTTCTATATTTTCATGCTGATTATGCCTACAAAAAAAATAAAACGTACCTAAGGTGTCCCATATGAGCACCTAGGTTTGTATTAAAACCAAAAATAAGAACAAACCTACCTAATGAGTCCCTATGTACATGAATCATGAAGATGTTGGGTGCATGACTGATTTTACAAAAAAGGGTTGCAACACTCAACACATTCATCATATCACTTATTTTAGGGATTTGGTGCCTATTAATACCTATTTTGGGCACTAACAAAGCACAAGGATTTAAGCTCTTACGAACTAAACCCTCATCCAATAACTCCTTTACTTGAGGAATAACCTCAAGCCCAAGAGTCGTGGCAGTGCTAACAAGTATCTTTTTACAAAGGAGAAGATGTGGAGGTTGTCTAAGAGGGGAAGTTTCTTTAATATTTGTCTTTATTTCAAAATGACTTTCCTTTTTAGCTAACCTCTTGGAGGAGACACTTACCTCCTTACACTCCTCCTTAACCATTAAAGGTTGTCCTGCTTCTTGGGGGTAGATTTCTTCACTAGATTCTTCCCCTTTTGCTTCTTCAATTTCACTAGAGGAAGGTGAAGTAGTAGCCTCATCTTGGCTACTATAAATGTCTTGGCCCCTCATAATCATGGTTTTCTTGGTGGGGCATTGAGAAGTAATGTGTCCTCTTCCAAGACATTTAAAGCACTTTATGGAGTTAGTCTTTTCTTGCATACTAGCCTTAAGGGGTTGCTTTTCTATTGTCTTCCCCTTATCATCTTTGAGCTTAGAAGGTGTCACCCCTAAGATGCCTTGACCTTGGTCTTTCTTTGGATAAGAGTGAGAGCCATAAGATTTTGAAGTAGACTTCCTTTTAAGTTGTTGCTCTACCCATATTTCCCAATCTAAGTTAGCCTCTACATTGTCCTTCCCATGGAAGTATGGGAGGTTAATGTTAGCCTCTTGAGGCTTTCTTTCCTTTTCTCTCCAATGGGAGTGAGGTCTAAGATGTGCCCTATGCCTTCCTTCATAATAGTCATGAAGTTCTTCACTTAGGCTCTTGCAAGAGTTATGACTACTATAGGAGGCATGTTTTTCTTTTCTTAACTCTTTTAGTATTTTCCTTCTTTCTTCTTCCCTTATTTTCTCTTTTTCATCTTGACTTATTTCTTCCACATTTTTTTCCTTTTTCTTTTCTCTCTTGTTTTTCTTTCCACAACTTAAGGGATCTCAACTCATCTAATATCTTATACAAGGGGTCCTTAGGAGTAGAACCCTCACCATTAACACTAGACGAAGGATGAAGACTCATGTTGGTTTCTAAGTTGTGGTTCTTTCTTGTTGGGGGTTTGAAAACAAAAGGTAAAAGAAACTATGGTTGAAACTAGCCAAAATAAACACTAAAAGAGGTGTCAAAGATAAGGTAAAAACTAATTGGTAAAAGGCAAGCTATCTAGGCAGTTTGACAATGGAAGGTAAAGGAAATAAGCTATAAAAGTAAGTAAGAAATGTAAACTAGGCGAATCCTAAGAGTGTTTGGTTGACCACATTTAAGGTTCCCAACAAAACACGCACAATCCTAAGAGAAAATTGCCTAAAATTATTACACACAAATGGAAGTAGGGTGACCAATTGGAGGCTCCGAACTTACTTCCAATGAAAGGCCTTTTGTTACAAAGTTTGAAAGCAATGAAGGTAAGTAAATTGTCAATTACAAAATTTCAAAAAGGTCCTTAATTTTGGTGGTTGTTCTCTCTTTGGTGATTCACTCAATTTGGAGTGCTTCTTAGTCCAATAGCTCTTAAGGTGGTTGGCCCCTTGCTTCTTGACTCAAATTCTTCAAGGGATGACACCAATCCTCCTTTCCAATTACCCTATATGGTAACTCACAAACAAGGAAACAAAGAGACAAGCAATAACCAAAGACGAAAAAAATGAAATGAAAGCTAAACCAATGGAGTTTTAACAAGACAATTTTTCAAGGATCATTCAACAATTAAAGCAATGAAAAGGACATAGAAGCAAGCTAGAACTCAAAGAGAAACTTAGAATGACTCTAGAGTAGAGTAAAAAAACAAAAAAAAAGACTTAACAAACCTCTAACTTTGGCACTTGTTTTCACACTAATTTTAAATTGAAATTTTGGAACTAAGATTGATATAAAATAGGCACCAACTATAGAATAAATTTTGAGCCAAAACAAAAAGCACACTTCCTTTTCACCTTTTTTTTTTTTGGATACTGATTTTTTTGCCAATTTGTGTGATTTTTTGTATTTTTTTCCTTTTATCCAAATCACTTGGTTCTTTTTTTTTTCTAACTTTTTCCCAGATGCCTAGGAAATTCAGTAAAACTTTCAGCTCAAAATTTGCAGTGATCAATTCTCAATAATTTTTACAAGCTCAAAATGCCAACACCAGCGATTTCAGACTTCGAATTTTTTTTAGCATGAAATATTGATTGCCTTGGGCTTACTTTCAACCTTCCTATGTAGGTTGAACTCACTAGACTTGTTTACCACAGTTTTAGGAGTTCAATATTGACTTAGGATCAAAATTTCAACCAGCAATTCAATCACCAAAACTCAAATTCACAATAGACATAATCATAAGGAAACATAAAAGTTCAAGAAAAAGTTCACAATCAAAGACTCTAAGAATTTTCCATGAACATGTTAAGGACTAATTAACATGCAAGATTTGACTCAAATCAAATAATAGGCTAAAAGAATTTCATACACTCATGAACAAATGAGTTAGACAAAGAAACAAGAAAAATAAAATTCAGCACAACATAAGAAATCTTATGTGACAAGTTTCATGACTAGACATGACTTCTATGACAAAACTACAATAGGTGAACAAGTCACTCTAGATTTTTGAGGTTTTCTTCTACTTTAATGTTTTTGTAAGAATTTTATGGTTTAGGTTTCAGCCACAAAAAAAATAGCAAGACAAAACTCAAAGGAACCTAAACTCAACACAACTTATGGTTTAAGAACAAGAACAAGAAATTTGAACCATAAAAAATCAAATCTAGCTTCTATAACTAGTTTAATAGGTGGAAATTCTAAAGAATCATTTTAACAACATTTAGCACAAGACATGTGAGGAGATACATGGAGAAAAATGAAGAAACAACAATGGAGGAGAAGGTAAAACTGAAAATCAATGGAGGTTTAAGGAGCACCTACTTGAAGCTCTTGTGCTCTTATTACCACTTGATGGAAGCTTGCTTGTGGAGCTTCTATGGAGGCTGGATCTTTGAGCTTCTATGAGGTCCTTCAATGGTGATTTTCCACCATGGACATGCAGCGGAAGACAAAGGAGAAGAGGTGAGAGGAGGCGTCATCCACTAGGGAATAAGCCATGGAAGAAGGAGCTTCGCCACCAAGAGAGTGCCTTGGATAAGAAGCTTGGAGAGGGTGCTTCAATGGAGGAAAATAAAGAAAGAGAGAAAGAGAGAGGGCGGAGCACGAAATTGAAGGAAGAAAAGAGGAATAGAACTTGAACTTTGAAGTTTGTCTCACAAGACTTTCATTCATCAAAGTTATAACAAGTGTTACACATGCTTCTATTTATAGCCTAGGTAGCTTCCTTGAGATGTTTTCTTGAGAAACTTCCTTGAGAAGCTAGAGCTTAACTACGCACACCCCTCTAATAACTAAGTTCACCTCCTTGAGAAGCTTCCTTGAGAAGATTCCTAGAGAAGCTAGAGCTTAGCTACACACACCTCTCTAATAACTAAGCTCACCTCCTTGAGATGAGAATTAGAGCTTAGCTACACCCCCCTATAATATCTAAGCTCACCCCCATGCCAAAATACATGAAAATACAAAAAAAGTCCCTCCTACAAAGACTACTCGAAATGCCCTGAAATACAAGGCTAAAACCCTATATTACTAGAATGGCCAAAATACAAGCCCAAAAAGAAGGAAAAACCTATTCTAATATTTACAAAGAAGAGTGGACCCAACCTTGGCCCATGGGCTCAAAAAATCTACCTTTAGGTTCATGAAAACCCCATGGCCTTCTTTAGCAGCTCTAGCCCAATCCTCTTGGAGTCTTCTATCTAATACCCTTGGGGGGGGGGGGGGTAAGATTGCATCATTAATTGTCCATCCACTCTATTGAATGATTTGAATATGTGTATTCAATCAAACATTATTTTTTTGTGAAAGCCAGTAATGGCTTAGTATTAAACAATACTTGGGTGTCTTAGATTTAAGGAGAGTCTAAGGGTGTGCCAGGAGTGGCCTAGAGAATACTAGTGTAGCATGGAGTGACAAAACAAAATACTTGTTTGTAATCAAGCTTTGATTAGTTGAACCGTTCATTGATTTGTGAAGGATAATTGAATGTAGCTTTGTTTGAGTGAACCAGCATAAACCAAGTGTTTCTTGCTAAAAGATTTCATTTTTATCTGACACACTATTCAACCTCCTTTTTAGTGTGATATCTATTATTTTAGTTGGTATCAAAGCTCAGCCTCTCGAGTTGAGTATTTAGCAATACAGAGGAAAAGATCAAGCCAAAGAAAGAAATGAAGAAGGATATACTACCAACAAGCCACCATTGTTAAGAGGAGTAAAATATGACTATTGGAAGAAAAGGATGATTGCACACTTTGAGTCTGTCGCAACCTAGGATCACGACGGGACAACGAAAGAAAATAAAAAAGATTTGTTTTCAAAGAAGAAAATGAAAGGGAGTCGCCACCAACATTTATTTAAGGGAAATGTTAGACAAAACCAAAAAGAAAGTTTGCGAATTTTAAAAAGAAGGGGTTCGGGAGTTGTTTATGCATAGGGAAGGTGCTAGCACCTCATGCGCCCATCACAAAGAACGATAGCTTTTAATCGAGTGTGCAATAAAAATGACGTGACTTCAAAATTATTTATTTTCCCAAGAGCGGTAATTTTTTTTTGTGTTTTTTTTACTTTGAATCGACAAGGGTGTTGCCCTTGCTCTTACATATCCCCAAGTGTAATGAGGAAATTAGACCTACGTAGTTCTTTAAGCAAAAAAAAAAAGTTTATGTGTTGAATTGATTTGATCTTGTTTATTGGTCGGATATCCTTTGTATCCACTTATTATGAATATGATGAATATCTTTGAGTGCGCGAGGCAAGTCCAAGACCCAGCGTCATGCGCTATGAAAACAAAGCGCTCTAGGAGAATTACCAGGCAAGTCCGAGACTTAGTGTGGCAATCCTCGACAATGGACTCGAGTTCACATTTATAAAAGAGTTCATCTCCACAAGGACTCGAGTTTACTTAATTTATTCGGATAAAGATTATCAATTCAATATTTATGTACAAATTTAATCGAATGTCATTGATTTTGGTTTGATTAACTAAAGACAACTTAAAGTAAAAGAATAGTAAAAATAACGGAATCACGAGAACAACGGAAATATGAAAATAACAGAATTTAGTGCGTCGAAAATACGTAAATCATGGAAACAACTTAAATTAATTCAAGAAAACATAGGATTGGATTTCATCGTTCATGCCCTTAGTATCCTAATAAGATTAACATATATAAATCATTTTCCAACATTACTGATGCACACATAGTTATCCCAAGTCAATTCCTCGCACTTGGAACCTAAGAATATTTACAAAATATCGATCCCTCGCATATGCAGTAAATACCCCAACATTACAATTATATTCTCGTACTTTTTGCAATCAAAACGTTATGCTCTATTCCTAGCAATGTAACGTAAATAGTAAAATCATTCGGTTCAAATTCTAAGATTACTTTCCAGTCTCCCTTAAAATCCAAGTTTATGACACTAGTGATCAAATAGAATCAAGCATTAAGAAATGACGAAGGAAGTGATCCATGATCATAACTTTACAGCGCCTCGACTCCACTTTTCCTCTTCTCCTTCTTCTTTTGCGTTTTCTCTCTGGTTTTTGGGTTGCTCAACCCCTTTTCTCTTTAACCATGCATGGCTATTTATAGAAAACAACCACTGAGTGTAGGGAAATTTGCCCAAGTGAGTTGCTTGCTTAATGGTGAAGGTATCTCCTCGCCCAGGTGAGCTGTAGCTCGCCCAGGCAAGTTGCTTGCTTAGGGCTGAAGTTACATCTTAGCCCAGGCGAGCTGGATGCTAGCCAGGGCGAATTTAGGGTAAGAAATCTTCATGAAAATATCATTTTGCCCTTCCTTGTGGCTTTGTTTTTGGATCTAACAAACAACCATCAAAACCCTGAGTGACCCCTTGGCCTTGTACTGTAACCAATGCCAAAGGCCACAATTCAATTGGTTCCCTTTTTCCTTCTCTATAACTTACTCCGTTCTTAATTTATAACATTCCTTTTTTTTCTATCTATATCTCTATGTTTTTTTTTCTTTCTTTTTCCTTATCTTTATATATATATATATATATATATATATATATATATATATATATATATATATATATATATATACATACATACATATAGTATTTTTTCCTTTTTTACCGCTGACAATGATAAAAACATTCAACACGGATGAAATTAGGGTCTGACAATTGCCTCTCTTTGCTTATCTTTTATTGAAAATAATAGATAAGTAAAGATTGATCGAGGCCGTACCCGAATCAAATAAATATAAAAAATGCAGTATCTAGGAAGTGATCCGAGGTCGTCTCCCAACGAGCAATGGTCAACCAAACGTTCATAACAGATAGTAATAAAACAGTAATGAATTGGGGGGGGGGGGTTGTTTGTTTTTGTAATTTAAACAGCGAGCAAATTTTAATTAGAAAATAACAGAATTAAAACATGTTGTTTCCCCTTGATTCACAAGCAAGTCTCTTATCCTAGGTTACGAGAATTTATCCTTAATCAGTTCAACCACTTATTCCAACCTTAAATTAAATTACTAAGCGAAAATTAACATAAGGCTGTCATTATGTGATTAAGCAACACATACACCAATTAATCATGAACGAAACTGATCATTAAGCATGAACGTAAATTAAGCACAAAGACAATTAATCAAGCACTAAGCATGCATAGATTAATAGCAACAAATACAGAGTAATTGGTGAAGAGAAAAAGCTGAGTAGAATTCAATAGTAATAATAAAACCTCAAAGAAAGTTGTGCTTGATCCTTAAGAGAAAACCACGCTGAAGACTTAGCCTTCCATTAATCAGTAGAAAATGAAATTGCAGATTGAAGCAGAAAACGAAATTTTATTGCTATGTGAATAGTAAAAATTGGAATTGCAAAACCTAAAATTATTCTTTCTCCCAAAACGAAAAGGAATCCTCTCTCTAAACGAAAACAAAAGTCCCTGAACTAAAACCTTGTTGCTGCTATATAGGTTCTCAGCCCCAAAGCTTACAAATCTGTTTAAGTCCAAGCCCATTAGTAAAATAAAATCTGGACAAGATAAGATAAGATTTGATAAAATAAAGTCTAGATGAAATAAAATCTAGATAAGATAAAATCTAGATGAAATAATATCTAGATGAGATAAAATCTGGATAAGATAAGATTTGGTAGAATAAAATTGGAGTGTTGCTAGGTGCACCTAGCATTATTGCTGGTGCACCCAGCATTCTAAAAAAATGGCAAAATTGCCCTTATTTGTTTTTCCTCTTACGGATTAAGTTGATCCGTACATTGATCCGTAAGAGACTTACAGATCAAGTTGATCCGGAAGTTACGGATCAAGTTGATCCAGAAGTCTCTTACGGATCAATGTATGGATCAACTTGATCCGTGAAAGGAAAAACAATATTTCATTAATTATACATTTAAAGATATTTATTTTATAATATAATTTATACATTTAAAGATATTTATTTTATTAATTATAATATATTTATAAATAATTTATTTTTAATATATTTTTTTAGAATAAATTTTTTTAGAAGATGATATTAAAATACTTACTCAGTCCCATTATAATTATTGTTTAAGGTTATTTTATACATATTAATAAAAATCAATAAATAGATGAAAGATAATAATAATTTTATAAAATTAATATTATCGTCATTAATTTATTTTTTATTTTTATAATTAATCATATTATTAATATTATAAAGAATATAAAAAATAATTAGTATTATATTAAAAATTAAAACACTAACTACTTTATAATACATTTTTTTACATGATCATTAGTATAAGAGGGAAAATAGTAATTATAAGAGAATTTAAAAATATTAGTACGTTATATAAAATAAGGATCTTAGATAACGAATGATGTCCATTTTTTGTTTAATTTTTTCTATGAAAATATTAATTTATTTTTTTGTATGACCTCTACTCATGATGTCCATTTTTTGTTTAATTTATTTTTTTCTACACCCTTTTCAACTTCTTTATTTCAATTATATTTAAAGTTATATTTAAAATTATTTTTTATTAGTTGGTAAACTAAGTTAACTAGACCATTTATAATAATTTACATATACTATAACTAAGTTAATTAGACCATTTTAATAACACGCGTGTACATAGACACAAATGGAATATACGATTAATGGAAATAAATAAAACTAACATTACTAATGAAAATAAATAAAACCAACAATACTTATGAAATAGGTTCATGTACAATATCTGTATATACATGGAATATCAATATAAAATATGTAAATAAACTACGCCTGATCCGTGCGCCGCCTGCGTCTAGACCTAACATATACTAGATGGTCCTGTGTCACACTCCTGGCTAACCTGAGGCATTCTTCGATCACCTCATGTGTCGATGAGCCTGGCGTGACCACCCCTAGACTCAGATGGCACTCCAACCTCTCAGCAATGTCATCACAAACTTCCTGTTACATACAAAACAAACTGATTTCACAAATTATTATGCAAATATTGAGGTAAATGACGTAAATTATTAGTATTACTTACCATTGCATGTCAAGGTGTAATCGATTACACATCAACAAATATGACTCTTCATTATTAAATTTTGAAAATCAAAATGTTTAAAAACTCTGGTAATCGATTACAAGTATTGTGTAATCGATTACGCAAGTTTAAAATGATTTGAAAATGTTTTATCACTAGTTGTGACTCTTGAAATTTGAAATCTAACGTTTTAAAACATTGGTAATCGATTACATGATTATGGTAAGCGATTACAGCTTTGTAAATAAGTTGTTGAAAATAATGTTGGCTACTGGTAATCGATCACTACCTTCTGGTAATCAATTACAAGAGAGTAAAACTCTTTGGTAAAAGATTTTTTGAAAAATTCTTGTGCTACTCAATGTTTTGAAAAACTTTTTCAGTACTTATCTTGATTGAGTCTTCTCTTGATTCTTGAATCTTGGGTCTTGAATCTTGATCTTGGTTGTTCTTGAATCTTGATTCTTGAAACTTGATTGTTCATGAATCTTGAATCTTGAAACTTGATTCTCAAAGCTTTTTGACTCTTGATTCTTTGGAACTTGCTTAACTCTTGATTCTTTGGCATCATCAAAATAATAATGGAAGCCATTGCTTCCACAGTTTATTCATACCCTCTCATTCCCCTCTTAATCTAGATTTTTCCTCCAATTACTGCTACTTCTATTTTAAGTAACCTATCCCTTACTTTTTAGTTTTTGATAGCTAATAACTAATTATTTTTCTTAAAATAAAATGACAACTAACTTGCTAATCAAGCCTCTAATTTCACTTATTACAACTTTCCCCCTCTTCAAAAATAGGACTTGTCCTCAAGGCCTGTTAGCTCTCCAATCGAAATCTGGAAATTGGTGTTGCATACTGTGTAATTCCTTCCGAACTGCATCTTCTGGGTTGGTATGTTGCCATTGAATCAATACCTCCGTGACATCTTTGTTGCCCTTTTTCTTCATTCGTCTATCCAGAACCACTAGTGGTTGTGGTACAAATTCACCCTCCTCACTGTACAGTGGTAGTTCTTGTGATGCTATGTGAGGACAATGATGTGCTTTTAGTAGGGAACCATGAAATACATCATGTATTCTTGTTCCAGCAGGTAACTCAAGTTTGTATGCTACTTTGCCTACTCTTTCTAATACTTTGAAAGGACCATAGTACCTTGCAGCCAACTCGTGGAATGCTGAATTTGCCAAACTTAGTTGCTTGTAGGGTTGTATCTTCAAGTAAACGAAGTCTCCACAGTTGAATTCTTTGTTTGCCCTTTTGAGATCAACATACTTCTTCATCCTCTCTTGAGCCTTTGTTAAATTCTCCTTGTATTGTAATATTTGGCATAGATGGAGGGTAGCCATATAGTGATTCAAATGGTGTCATCTTGATAGTTGTATGAAACTTAGTGTTATACCATAATTTTGCCAAGGCTGTATGTTCTATCCATTTCTTAGGTAATTCACCAGTAACACACCTCAAGTATCCTTCTAAAGCCTTGTTTAATGCCTCCATTTGTCCATCAGTTTGAGGGTGGAAGGATGTGGATTTAAGCAATTTAACTTCATACTACTGCATCAACTCAGACCAAAAAGCACTCATAAAAATGCTATCCCTATAAAAAATGATCTTGGATGGACAACCATGTAATCTTACAATGGTGTCCATAATACTTGTTCTATTTTAGCTGCTCCAAAAGGGTGGGCTAATGGTATAAAATGAGCATACTTTGTGTATCTGTCGTAAACCACAAAGATAAATGTCATTCCATTAGATTTAGGGAGACTCACAATAAAATCCATTGAAATGGACTTCCAGGCTCTATCTGGGATAGATAATGGCTGAAGCAATCCAGCAGGCATTTGTAACAATAAAATTGACCTTTAATTCTCTTATATGTTAGATCATCCCCTGAATGTCCTCCAGTTACAATGTTGTGGTTATGATGCAGGATCCTTTCTTTCATTTGTTGATCTGCTCCAATTACCACTTTTCCTTTTCTTCTAAGAAATGTGCCATCAAATGTGTATTTCTTGTAAAAACCCTAATTTATCCTTATTTTGTCCACTATCTTCTGTAATTTTGTGTCTATTTTCCATGAATCCTTGGTCTCCATCAGTAACAGAGACGTGACTTGGAAGATTGCTGCTATTCTACCTTGTTTCTACCTTGACAGTGCATCAGCTACCACATTTTCTTTTCCTTTTTTATACTCAATATTGAAATCCAATCCCATGAGTTTCTCTAATCCCCAATTCTGCATCAAGGTTGTTGGAGGTTGCTCAAGAAGGTGCTTTAATGCTTTTTGATCAGTCTTGATTATGAAGTGTTTTCAAAGGAAGTAGTGTTGCCATTTCGTCACTACAAATAATATAGCATAGAATTCTTTCTCATAGGCTGAGAGTAATTGATACTTTGGGCCCATGGATTTGCTAACGTAGGCTATTGGGTGGCCTTTTTGAAGAAGTACAACACCAATACCTACTCCTAAAGCATCTGTTTCTACTGTGAAAGGTTGACCAAATTCTGGTAAAGCTAATAACGGAGCAGATGTCAAGGCCTTTTTCAATTTAGCAAATGCTGATTTAGTGTCTTCTGTACATCTAAACTCAATGTCCTTCTGCAGCAATTGTGTAAGTGGATGAGCAAGCTTCCCATAGTTCTGGATATATCTTCTGTAGTAGCCTGAGAGACCTGAAAATCCTCTTAATTCTTTGATTGTCTCAAGTCTTGGCCACTATTGGATTGCCTTAATTTTATCCGGATCTGGATGCACACCTTTGCCAGAAATCAAATGTCCCAAGTAATCAATTTTGGTCTTTCCAAAGCTGCATTTTTGTAGTTGTGTGCCAAGTTGTGTTCTTGTAATGTTTTTAGTGTAGTGTGTAGGCAATGAATGTGTTCTGACCATGTCTTGCTATAGACCAAGATGTCATCAAAGAAAACCAAAATGAACTTCCTAAGGTGCTCCCTGAAAATATCATTCATCAGGTTTTGAAATGTGGCTGGTGCATTGTTGAGTCCAAAAGGTAACACAACCCACTCATAGTGCCCATTCTGGGTTCTAAAGGCAATTTTATGAATGTCCTCCTCTTCCATTCTGACTTGGTTGTATCCACTTCGTAAGTCCAGTTTAGAAAAGTAACTCGCACCATTTAATTCATCCAATAGATTTTCTATTAAAGGCATAAGGAACCTGTTCTTTACCTTCAAAGCATTTAGTTTTCTGAAATCAATGCAACATCTCCATGAGACATCTTTCTTTTTAACCAAAACTAATGGCGATGCATAGCAGCTTCCACTTTCTTTGATAAACCCAATGTTGAGTAAAGCCTTAACTTGTCTTTCTATTTCCTCCTTTTGAGCATGTGGATACCTATATGGTTTCAAACAAATGGTTTATCACTAACCAAGGAAATTTTCATACCGTCTTTTGGGGGGCAAAGTTGTGGGCTCATTGAATAGTCGTTGGTATGTCTTGTTCGGCTTTCGACAAGTGCACCGGATCGTACAAGTAGTATAAAATGGTAAGAACCGAGTATCGAACACTCAGGGAACTTGTGTTATTTGGTAAGCTATTTCAGCAAATAGGTGTCTGGTGTGTAAAGGTAAGTGTGAATATGAACAAGTGTATAAACTATCTATGCAAAAATAAAGAAAATCACACAAGAGAAATGATGTGCAAAAACAACTAGAAAACATGTTGGCCTTCCTAATAGGTGCCTGATGCTAAAAAGATATTCTCTATCTAACAATGCTCATGTGTTCTTATGGTGTCTCCTAAAATACTAAACCCCGATTCCTCATGATAGTTTAGCCTAATCTTCATCATGCATCATCCGTAGATTCCTCTTGTAAGACTAAACTCAACCAGGACCGCATTAAGACACACATACACAACTAAGTTATCGCATCCTGATTCCTCGTGATAGTACGACAACTTAGCCCTGTACTATCAAGGACTTTAGAGTCAGACCAGTTTCCATTGTTGAATGACCCTAACAAAGCATGCATCTACGTGATCAAGGTAAAGGCATACTGGAATGAAAAGCAGATAGCACAGAGAACACACAAAACATCATTAAATAGATAGAAATATATTTACATCTGGTACCTACAGGGAAGATCCAACAGAGGATTTAGCTTTCCATACCAGGAAGCCTTCTTAACAACAAAGAGAAGAACAAGATGAAAGATTTCAAAGATACAAGTGGTGCGGATGTCTCCTTCACCTCTAGGATCTCACAATCACTCACAAACTCATCTCATGCTCTCAAACCGGTTCCTGTTTCAAGCTCTGGTCTCTACAGATCTTCACACAACAAAATCTCTCAAAACTCTCTGGAACTTGGACCTTTCTCTCTCTAGAAATCCTAGACATGCAAAGCTCTGAATCCCAATCCAAAATCCCCTCACAAAATCTGATTTCAGGCTTAAATAGGTGGCCTTTTTCGTGCTCGTGCGCTTAGCGCATGTATGGACCGCTTAGCGCACATTAGTGATTTTTGGCTTAGCGCGCCTTTCTCGCTTAATGGATGAACTGAAGAGGTGCGCTTAGTGAGATGAAGCGGTGCGCTTAGCGAACCTGTACAGCTCATGTTCTTCCAGAGTCTTGCTCGCGCTTAGCCCAAGAGTGTTGTGCTTAGCGGAGGCTCGCTAAGCCAGTAGATTGGCTTAGCGAGGAGATGAAAAACAACACTTTCCAAAGCTTGCCTAACTAACCTGAAATTGAGAGAAAATGATTATTAAACACACAAAATGAAAATACTAAGTATTTATTACCTATACTTAATAGAAAATACTTATACCACCACAAAATAACCATAAATTGGGAGAGTTTGATACAATTTATACAAGTTTTATACACAAAAGTTAGTCGTTTTCACCAACTAACAACTCCCCCAAATTTACAGTTTTGCTTGTCCTCAAGCAAAAAGAGAACAACTCACTTGTCCTCAAGTGACAATGACATGCAGTGACTATATACAATGGTGTATGCAACAAAATTTACTGATTGCATAATAAGAGAATGGAGTAAAATGCCCTCATCACTTGTCTTTCACAAGGTATGCAATGATCCAAAGAGAAGAATAAAATGTAACCTGAACAAATAGATGGAGTTAGGCATAAGAAAGATATCAAGGAAAGTAGCTTAAACCATAGTCTCACGGCTACTGTTTGACTCAAGCACAAGTGTTTAAGCTATTCATTAATAACAACTAGCAAGAGGTCCAATCTTTGAATTTCATCTCATGCCATAAAGTCAAAAATGTATAAACAGAATCAGAAGGACTTTCTCAGTCTTGTAGTGAGGATTGGCTACAAAAATTCATTGGTTTTTCTAGGATTCAAAGGTTTAGATTCTAAGAGAGCACATTTCCTAGACTTATCCCAATGGTCTTTTTCATGTGCTTAGCTTGCTCACTAGCTTTTCACTTTCATTTGCATTTGACCTTGTTACATCAACACACTTTATTCTTTTCTTTTCTTTTTTTTAACATATAACTTATTTGTTATGTGTGCTGATGCTTTACCTTTTTCTTTGCATCCCTCTTCGTTCCACTCCCCCAAATTTGGGGTAAATTTACCTTGAACAATATGGTCTCCTAGAATCTAAGGAAGGTATCAGGAGATACTTATTTAAGTTCAGGGTTTAAATTTTTTACCATATCATTCAACTCAAAAAGGGTGCAAAGGATATAATTATCATTCAAGGTAAGCTTTTTGGTCAAAAGGCTTGTGCATGTACAATCATGGCCTTCATCATGTTCTCGTTTATACATTTCATTCTAAAATTCAGAGATTCATGCAAAGATTATTACTCACAGCTAGTCGTTCACTCACAATTTAAGTTCACACTCTCACTAGTTTTGGTTCAAGCTTTTCTTTCTCAATCAATCTGTCTACTGACTAACAGTTCTAATTGCAAGTTCACATTATTGTTCTTTCTTTGTCTAACATACACATTTGCTCAAACTCATTGAAAGAAACACAAACTCCATCAAAATCATGCACTCAATTTAAAATAAAAGCATACAACCATTTTCATAAGAAAATAAGAGTGTTTTACTGTCATGTCATCAAAAACTAAGTTAAACTGTTCAAAATGCTTCAGAATAAGCATACTAACTATTCATAAATAAAACTAGCAAAAAGGAATTACTGTACTAAAACCATGACCATAATAACAATAATCTAAAAGGCGACAACAAAAGAACACAAAAACATAAGGGATATCAACATTCTTGTCAGTATGAGTCACAACTTGTGGATGTACTACAAGAGGTTGTGGTTCAACTAATGTCGGCTCAGTCCTAGCTGGTATAGGTCTGGGAGGAACAACCTTATGGGCTCTTTTCAGACGGAGCTGAGCTTCAGGCCATGCCACTTTTTCCAGAAACTGCTCCATAGATATGATTGGCCTATTGTGAACCAACTCCTGCTGGTTGTATACGATCATCAACTGTCCCCTGAATAAGCTTTGCAACATAGGAATTAAAGAATGTGCTTGTTAGGCATCTGGTTCCATGGCTGCTGTCGAAGGAGATGGGTTGGATGATGAAGGGATGTCCTTAGTTCTCACTCTCTTTCTTGATTCCATCTGCAAGAAAAGAATGTAGACAATTACATGAGTTAAGTTGAAAAAAACATAAAGGCCACTTAGCTAGATCAAATTTGCTTAGCAGACCTTTACAAAACAACACATACCGCTTAGCGAAACATAGTTCGCTTAGTGGATCTTAAAGGAGAAAGATATACCCGCTTAGCGACCTATATAGCCCGCTAAGCCTAAAAGCAATCGCACAGATATGCGCTTAGCTCTGGTACACACGGCTTAGCGCCAGGTTTTCAACTCAAAATTTTCTAAGTTATTTTGGCTTAGCGATTCAACCTCGCTTAGCCACAAGGATTTCAATAGGAGGAAGAGTATTCATCCTCACGAGATGAACTCGCTTAGCGTGGTAGGTGAGCTTAGCGAGCTCGTCTGGAAACACATATCTGCAATGAATTTTGATTAACTCGCTTAGCGCAGCACGCTCGCTTAGCGAGTTCATCGCGTTTTCCATAAAAAACACAGATAACACAATTCGTTTTCTTCCAAAATTGGCACCTCTATCAGGAAGATTACACATGCATAATTCCCAACACAATTAACACTAAACAACCTATACAAAGATCTAAACTCTAACTACTTTTAAACATATTGTAATCCTACAATTATTGAAGCTAGATTTAAAGGTTGTCTATCCTAAGGTTGAGCAAAATAGCAGAGAAAAGGATCGTATGGAGCTTACTTGTATCGTTGAAGTTAGAAACAATGCAACAAACACAAATGCAAAAATTGGAGATTTTTGGATGAGAGAGGAAGAAGGAAAATAGAGTGTTTGTGTAGAATCCCACAGCTGTCCTCTTCCTTGGGCATTTGTCAATGTACTGATGTTACTCTTAACCAAGCTATTTTCGACGTCCTCGCTTAGCGAAATACCTCGTTAAGCGAGTAAGACATTTGGTTTTCGAAGACCCGTCGCTTAGCGGACACCGCGCTTAGCCAATCTTCACATTCAAAATATTATTATACATTTTTTTCACAAGCTTGGCTTAGCGTGCAGATCAGACCGCTTAGCGAGGTTTGCAGATTCAAAAAACTGCAACTCTCGCTAAGCCAGGATCTGGCTAGCTTAGCTAAAATGATGCATCTAAAGTACAAAGGAGCATGCGCTTAGCTGATAAGGACACGCTTTGCTTCATGACTGGCGCTTAGCTTCATGGGCCTCATTTATGGCCGTAAGGAATTACGCTTGGTGACAATAGGTCACGCTTAGCCAAGGATAAGTTATCGCTTAGCAATCAGGCTGAAGCTTAGTCGAATTCAGATCGAATTGAAGTTAGCTTAGCTCAACCTTGGCCAACTTAGCGGACCAAATCAGCCTCAAATGCAAGGGTTGGGTGCTAAGCGCTTGAGACTCATGGCTTAGCACATGAACAGAGATGCGCTTAGCGTGAGGCTTGCGCTTAGCGAAAGGACTATTTTTCAGAAAAAAAATTTCTAAGTTATTTTTCAATCCTTTTTCCAAGAAATTGAAACCTGTATGTTAAACATTGAAAGATAGGTTGATATACTCCCATGTACGGATTATATAGCAATTTCCAAATGATTAAATGCATGAAAAACAAAGATAATAGAAATTAAAACTGGGTTACCTCCCAAGAAGCGTTTCTTTAACATCATTAGCTTGACGCTTTTACCTCACTGGGTGATCTTATGTTTTGGTTCTTACTTTCAGAACCTCTTGACTTCCTTCATTACCTGTAAGCAAACATTGTGTTCTTGAGCAGGCTTGTTTTCAACAAACAAATCAAAATCAATTTTCTGATCTTCAAAACCTAGCTCCAGCTTCCTCTTCCCCATATCAACTATGCAGCTTGCGGTCAACATGAATGGCCTTCCTAATATTACAAGGATGTCAGTATCATCAAATATATCGATTACCACAAAGTCTGCTGGGAAGATAAAATGTTTTACTCTGACCAACACATCTTCAATTACTCCATATGGCTTGGTAATAGAGCGGTCAGCTAATTGTAAAGTCATTCGAGTGGACATTATTTCCAACTCTCCCAATCTTCTACACATGGAGAGTGGCATCAAATTTATACTGGCTCCCAGGTCAATAAGAGCTTTCCCACATTGACTTCTCCAATTGAACAAGGAATAGTTACACTCCCAGGATCTTTATGCTTGGGTGGAAAGATCTTCTGGATCACAGCACTGCAGTTTCCTTCCATTATGATGTTTTCCTGATGAATATATTTATTCTCCCTTGTTAACATATATTTTAAAAATTTAGAGTAGAGTGGAATCTGCTGTAAAGCTTTTCTGAAGGGCATGGTTATTTTCAGTTTCCCGAAAATATCTAAAAATCTCGCTAGATGACGATGTTCTTTCTTGGAAGGTACCATAGTGTTAACTTGTTGGCAAGTGTACCAAATTTGTCACAAGTAGTAAAGTACTTGGATACTTTTCAATTAATAAGGGAATAAAAGAAAAAGTAGAAGACAAAATAGAAGACAATAATAGTAAATTATAAATAGAAAGCAAAAGAATTAAAAGCAGAATAATTAAAGAGAGAATTCAATGGAATGCGAATGTTAGGACCTAGCATGCCTTGTTTGCCTAGGATGTATGAGTTAATGATTTTTCTTTATCAATTTAGGTGATTCTATTCTACCCACATCTGTTCATTTACTTGCCCCTGATTCCTCATGATGACAAGCCTATTTTATTCATCTATCTCCCAAATTCCTTTGCAAAGACTCAACAAATAAAATGCATGAAGTATGAATTCTAGATGTTTGCAAGAATGCATGGGCATAAAATTATCATTTTATTCCTAACAATGACTTTCTTATGAAATCCTTTCTTTTTGTTCTATTAGAAGTTACCCTCTTCCGAGTGTCTAACCCCTAAAACTAATGCATGCATATTTTCTTTAAATCTTATTTAGAAGTTACCCTCTCCCGAGTGCCTAAACCTTAAAAGAATATAAAGATGAATAATGCAAGATAAAAGCAGAAAAGATAATAGAATAGAAAACACCTTTGCATTGATAAATAGTGAGTACATCATACATCGCTTGGCTTTTAGGCCTGCTAGGCCTTAACTAGGGGTTTAGCCACTCATGGCCATTGAGGGTTTTACAATGGAAGGGGTGAAAGAAAGATGATAAAAAGAGAGAAGAGAGTAAGAATTCTCAGGCTTTGAGTAGTAGTGAGAGTGCTCTGAGACTTGGTGTATTTTCTCCTTGGCCTGACTCTCCATTTATAGCTGATGAAGTGGACTTGGGCTTGATTCAAAAAATCTTCCTTATCTATCTTTTTGATATCTTTTGGATCTTGTAAATCTTATCTTTCCTATATCTGCAAGTCATAGATAAGAAAAATATCAATTCATATCTTTTAAGCCAAAATTAACTGCTAAACAAATATCTTTAAAGATATTTTCAAATTAGCTCATATTTAGCAGTTATCAATATGTTTTGGATCTTGTAATCTTATCTTTTCATATCTGCAAGCCATAAATAATAAAAGTATCAATTCTTATCATTTAAGCCAAAAATAACTGCTAAATAAATATTTTCAAAGATATTTTCAATATATTTTTATTATAAAATAACTCATATTTAGTAGTTATTAAAATCCCCCAAATTAAAACTTTGCTTGTCCTCAAGCAAATCAGAATAAAAGCAGGCTCTGAATGCTTCAACACTTTCAATGCCTGCAATTTTTCTCAAATTCCCTTAGCTGGACCTTCTTGCATTTGTCATGATCTTGCAATGGAAGCATAAATAGACACTGAGATAGAATTGGTTAGTGGCCGAAATCAATCAAGTCAGCTTGCCTCACTTTTCCTCACAAGGCTTTAGTGTTTCTCTCTGCACACAGGTGTCTTGGATGAGTGTTTAAATTTATACGATCTGCAATTAATGTTCCAAATTTTGCACTTCATCTCAGTTAAAGTTATCCTGCTTACACTTGGTGGATCACTAAGGACTTTTATTGGCTTGTAATGTGGCCTGGCTAAACAAAGAAATTATGGTTTTTTTGGGATTTCAAAAATTAGGGTTATAAGAGAGCATTTATCCTACAAAAACTTTCACTTATTCAGCCTAGCGTTTTTTTTAACAACACTTATGGCACCTATTTATTCTCTACCCTTATTCTTCTTCTTTCCTTTTTTATTTGGAAAGAAACTTTTGGCCTACAATTTTTTATTTTTTATTTTTGAAGAGAAACTTTTAGGCCTACAAATTTTTATTTATTTTTTATTGATTACTTTTTTTAGGAAAGAAACTTTGGGCATACATTTTTTTTAGGGTGCCTTAGTTTGTGTTGTTTTACCTTCCTGAGATAATTTTTACCTTAACCCTCCCCCAAATTAGGAGCATATCATAACTAAGATCCTTATGCTCTCTTAAACCCTAAAACAAGGTAGGAAATAATTAAAGTAGGCTTAAGGATTTTTTTTTTTTAAAAGAAACATGATTATCATTTTTGGCTCAAATAGGGTGCAAGGGATAAATTATCATCAAAGGTTGGCTTTTTGGCTAAGTGGCTGAAAATAAGAAGAAACATGGCCTTGATCATTTCCACCTCATGTAATTAATCAAATAGTCTAAGAATGATGCAAAAGCGGGAAATTAAAAATAGACGTTCTCTCACAAGTTTCACACAACTCACCGGGACAAAACAAAGTTGTTGGCTTACCGCATATGATTTCTTTCCGACGGACTAACCTTTTCCTCTCTTTGTTGTGATTCATGCTCCATTACTTGAACTGAAATTTGCCTTCATGGAACCAGCATTTTCAAAAAAATTGGTATGCAACATTTCAAGTGTCTAAGTCCTTCAGAAAAAGCTTAAAAAGTGACTTCATAATTATCATGCAATTTTTATTCAATGACATAAAATGAATGAATTTAAACTACTGGAATTAAATTGCTGAAATTAAAGTAAGATAAAGAAAAACAAAAACTAAAGACAAGAAACAAAAGAAAAGAAGAAATCTTGGTAAGAAGATTTGGGTCTCAATCTTGTGTGGGCCCTGGATCCCAATCAGCTGCTAGATATGCAATAAGGTCTCATCCTTAGTTCCGACTTCAGTGATATCTCTAACCTCAGAGGGCTCACCCCCCATCAGTATAGGGTTGGACTCCTGGCCAAGCAACCTGCTGTATGAAGGCCTCCGAGACATCAATTGTGGATACATCCCAAGTGGATTAAGAGTTCACGAAGATCCTAAAAAATCCTTTTTTTATTTAACATAAAATCTAACTTTATACAAATGTGCTGGGTTGCCTCCCAGCCAGCGCTTAGTTTATCGTCTTTAGCTAGACGTTGTGCCTTCCTTCAAGGGTCCTTTAGGTAGTCAACGCTTGTCAACCTCTCCAATTGTTCGGCATTATAGATTTTCAAACGTTGTCCAATGACTATCCATCTCCCCTCACGGTTGTCTCCTGTAGGGTCCATCAATTCGACTGCTCCATGAGGTCTCACTTCTTTAATCACAAATGGCCCTGACCACTTTGATTTCAGCTTTCCTGGGAATAATCTAAGCCTGAAGTTAAAGAGGAAAACTTGTTGGCCTGGCTGGAAGTCTTGTCTCTGCAATTTCTTGTCATGATACGCCTTCATCTTTTGCTTATAAATTCTAGAGGACTCATAGGCGTTTAGTCTCATTTCTTTTAACTCCAACAACTATAATTTCCTCTTTTCTCCAGATGCAGCTTCATCGAAGTTGAGCAATTTGAGAGCCCAATAGGCCTTATGCTCCAACTCTACTGGTAAGTGGCATGCCTTCCCATATACTAGCTAGAATGGAGACATTCCGATGGGGGTCTTGAATGCTGTCCTGTAGGCTCGGAGAATATCGTATAGCTTCAAAGCCCAATCCTTTCTTGATGATGCCACAATCTTTTCAAGGATTCGCTTAAGCTCTCTGTTAGAAATTTCTGCTTGGCCATTTGTCTATGGATGATAAGGTGTAGCCACCTTATGTCTAACATTGTAATGCTCAAGGACTTTTTTCAATTGGTTGTTGCAGAAGTGCATTCCCCCATCATTGATTAGGGCTCGTGGGACTCCAAAACGGGAGAAAATATTTTTCTTTAGGAACTTTATTACTACCCTGGCATCATCTTTCGGAGTGGCTATGGCTTCCACCCACTTTGACACATAGTCTACAAGTACCAAGATATAAATATTCCCGTATGAAGAAGGAAGGGGTCCCATAAAGTTAATGCCCCAACAGTCAAAAATCTCTACCTCCATGATATTCTGCAGCGGCATCTCATTTCTTCTAGAAATTCCTCTTGTTCTCTGACATTTATCACAGCAATGCACAAAATTATGAGCATCTTTAAAAAAAGAGGGCCAGAAAAAACCTGATTATAACACTTTTGCTGCTGTCTTGTCTCCACTGTGGTGACCGCCATAAGGCGAACTGTTGCAATGCCAAAGAATGCTTTGTGCTTCATCCATTGTAACACATCTCCTCATCAAATTATCAGCTCCTGTTTTGAACAGATGCGGGTCATCCCACACATTGAAGCGGGCATCGTGCAAGAATTTCTTCCGCTGACTCCAATTGAATTCTTCTGGAATGATCCACGAGGCTTTGTAATTAGCCATATCAACAAACCAGGGTCTTGTGGCAACCTGCAAAAGAAACTCACCAGGAAATTCTCCTTTTACCTCTAGTTCTTCCTTGGTTATTTCTTCATTCTTTACCCGGGACAGGTGATCAGCTACCACATTCTCGGATCCTTTCTTGTCTTTGATGACAATGTCAAATTCTTGTAGAAGCAGGACCCATCTAATCAACCTTGGTTTGGAATCTGCTTTGGTGAGAAGATGTTTAATAGTAGCATGATCAGTAAAAATTATTACCTTTGAACCTACCAGATAGGACCTTAATTTCTCCAAGGCGAAGACAATGGCTAGCATCTCCTTCTCTGTAGTGGCATAATTAACTTGTGCTTCATTGAGGACTTTGCTAGCATAATAAATGACATGAAATACCTTGTCTTCCCTTTGTCCTAGAACTGCACCCACTGCATAGTCACTGGCATCACACATCAACTCAAATTCTTTACTCCAGTCTCGTGCAATCATTACTGGTGCTGTCGTGAGCTTGATCTTTAGGGTCTGGAATGATGCTGAACAATCATCGTCAAAATTAAAAAATCACATCCTTATTCAACAAATTACTTAATGGCCTTGCAATCTGAGAAGTCCTTGATGAACCTCCTGTAAAAACCTGCATGCCCTAGAAAGCTTCTAATTTCTTTAACATTTGATGGTGGTGGCAACTTTTCAATTACTTCTATTTTTGCCCTATCTACCTCAATCCCTCAGGCTGAAATCTTGTGGCCCAGAACTATACCTTCTCGAACCATGAAGTGGCATTTTTCCCAATTCAACACCAGGTTAGTTTCTACACACCTTTGTAGTACCATCTCCAAGTTCTTCAAGCAGCTTTCAAATGAGGGCCCAAACACTGAAAAGTCGTCCATGAATACCTCAATACATTTCTCCACCATGTCTGAAAAAATGGCCAGCATGCACCTCTGAAATGTGGCTGGTGCATTACATAACCCAAATGGCATCTGTCTATAGGCAAAGACACCAAAAGGGCATGTAAAGGCCGTCTTCTCCTAATCCTTGGGGTCCACCGCGATCTGGTTATAACCTGAGTATCCATCTAAGAAGCAATAGTATGCCTGTCCCGCAAGCCTCTCCAGCAGCATCTGATCCATGAAGGGCAAGGGAAAGTGGTCCTTCCTTGTGGCTTTATTCAGCTTGCGGTATTTAATGCACATTCGCCAGCCAGTGACGGTCCGTGTTGGTATTAGATTATTCTTCTCGTTCCGAATGACTGTCATGCCCCCTTTCTTTGGTACCACCTATACTAGGCTTACCCAAGCGCTGTCAGAGATGGGGTAGATAAGCCCAGCCTCTAGAAGCTTGAGCACCTCTTTCCTTACCTCTTCCTTCATTGTTGGGTTCAGCCTTCTCTGGGGTTGTCGAACTGGCTTATAGTCTTCTTCCATCATTATCTTGTGCATGCAGTAGGCAGGGCTAATACCTTTGAGATCTGATATATGCCACCCAATTGCTTCCTTGTGTTTCTTCAGAATTTCTACTAACCTGTTTTCTTCTTCGGATGTGAGTGCATTGCTAATCACCACAGGCTTAGTCTCATCTTCTTCCAGGAACACGTACTTTAGATGGTTGGGCAATATCTTTAATTCTACTTTCTTCTTCTTAGATGGAGTCTTGCTCTTTAGTTCCTCAAAACTGGTTTCCTCGTCAGTGATGCTATCTTGTCGATCCAAGTCTTCTAAGCAAGCCTTGAGATCTTCTTCTTCTTCACTGGTTAGGCAATCTACTGCATTGCTTTAAACAGGTCGAAGGTTATCTTGCGAAGTTATCTTGCGAAGTCTGTGGTGTTTCAAGAGTGCTAACGTCTTCCTTGTCAATTTCCTCCACCTTGAAGCACTTCCAGCTCTCTTTTGGATACTTCATTGCTTTAAACAGGTCGAAGGTTACCTTCTCATTGTCAATGCTCAACTCTAGATTTCCATTCCCCATATCCACCACACAATTGGTAGTCAGCATGAAGGGTTTGCCTAAGATAAGAGGAATCTTTGTGTCTTCTTCGATATCCATAATGACAAAGTCCACCGGAAAAGTGAAGTGGCGGACTTTGACTTTGACATCTTCCACCACCCCGCATGGTCTTGTGATTGAACGGTCTGCTAGCTGAAGCGTCATCCTGGTTGGGTCTATCTTCAGATCACCAATTCTTCTACACATTGATAGGGGCATCAAGTTGATACTTGCCCCTAAGTCAATGAGGGCTTTTCCTATCGACTCCTTCCCTATGGTGCAGGGGATAGTCACACTTCCAGGGTCCCTGAACTTCTGAGGTAGCTTCCTCTGGATTATTGCATTGCAGTTGCCTCCTACCACAATGTTCTCATTATCAATATACTTCCACTTCTTGGTGAGGATGTCCTTCATAAACTGTGTAAAGTGGCATCTACTGTAAGGCTTCCCCGAATGGCATTGTTATTTCCAGCCCATTGAATATTTCCAAGAAACGCTTGAAGTAACGCTCCTTATTCTTTTTTGACGGTAGCAAAGGATATGGGGGCTCCTTTAGAGGGGCTGGTGGCTCTTCTCTCTTAGCCTCTCGGGCTAGCTAGCTTTTGGTCTTAGGAGTTAAGACCATTTTTTCTACTTCTCTTGTCTCTTCTCTCTCTCCTCCTTTGTTTGTCCTTTGTTCCCTAGACTGATCTTCTTCTGCTTCACCCTCCTCTTGTGCTCTCTTTTGGCTTCTGGTCAGAACTGCCTTGCATTCTTCCTTTGGGTTCATCTCTGTGTTGGCCCCGAAAGTTCTAGTGGGCCTTTCAACTATTTCTTGAGTTAATTGGCCCATTTGAACTTCCAAATTCCGAATTGCTTCATCAGTGCTCTTCTGATGTAACCTTGTTTCCTGAATGAACTGTATTAGCAATCTTCTATGTTAGTGGGCTTCTCTTGATGACTCGGTCTCTGGCTAGGATGCTGATAGGGCAGCTGACTCTTGTGCTCCTTGTTGTACTGATTCCCTGGATGACTCCTCTAGCTTGAGCCTTGTGTAAATGTCCTCCCTTGGTTGAATCCTGGTGGGCCGTGATTGAATCCTGTTGCTCCTTGATTGAATCCAAATGGACCTCCTTGGTTGTAACCTTGGAATCCGTGGCGATTAGGTATCCCCATGTAGTTTACTTCTCTAGAAGGGTCTTCTTGAATTGTACATTGTCCAGGCTCGTGTATTCCTCCACATGTATGGCATCCCTCTACCTGCATCACAGAAGAGTGAGAAGGACATACCGCTTGTAGTTGCTGTGGTAGCTTGCTGAGAGTCTCGGTCAGGGCTTCTATTTGTCTAGATAGTAGCTTATTTTGTGCCAAGGTTGCATCTTGTGTCGTGAGTTCCAGAAGGCTTCTCTTGGTTGGTGCATATGTGTGATCACGAACAATGGCGTGATCACTTGCCGCCATACTTTCTATTAACTCCATCGCCTCCTCCGGTGTTTTTAGCTTGATCTTACCTCCTGCGAATGCATATAGTAGCTGCTTTGATTGAGGTCTCAGACCATCTATGAAAATTTTGAGTTGGACCGGCTCACTGTATCCATGTGTAGGTGTTTTCCTTAACATTCCACGGAAGCGGTCGAGTGCCTTGCTGAGGGATTCATCGGGAAATTAATGAAAGGAAGAGATTTCCATCTTCCCCTCAACAGTCTTTGATTCTAGGAAGTATTTCTTTAAGAATTTCTCTACAACTTCTTCCCATGTCCGCAAGCTGTTACCTTTGAAGGAGTGTAGCCACCTTTTTGCTTCCACCTTTATCTTCACCGTGTTGCAAATGTCGATGTATATGGCCAGATGTGCATATGGATATTCACTTGGTAGGCCGTGAAATAGATTCCCTTTAATCAGTTGGATGAGAGAGTGAGGATAATAGATGTTGGCCGCTTGAACCTCCGGCCTTGCAATGCTTGTAAAAAATTGTGGAGTAGTTGTACTAGAGTAATCATCTAATGTGACTCGGCGTGCATGTTCGTCCTGTATATGGACGTGGATTTATGGCGAAGGAGGATGTGAGGTGTGACTGAGAAAAGGCTGAGCCTAATAGCTTCGTCTGGTACACCGGCAATCTTAACAATGTTATATATTTCAATGAACGTTGCCAAGTGTGCATAGGGATCTTCATTAGGTAATCCTTGAAATAAGTTCCCCTGCATTAAATGAATTAAGGAATGTGGATAGTTGATGTTGTTAGCTTGCACTTCAGGACGTGCAATGCTGGTGAAAATTTGTGGTACTGAACTACTTGAGTAATCCTCAAGGGTAATCCTTTGGTCATGCTCTTCTGCCATGGTAATGGCATCAGGAAATTGAGTGGTGGATTCCCTTGATGATGGTGAATCAGGTGATAATAAGTCAGAGAAATGAGTATCCTCCTCAAGAATGGATGCAACTGTTCTGTCTTGCAGAAGTTTCCTTCTCCTCTCGATCCTGTTCCTTCGTAATGTAGCTTCAATTTCTAAGTCCAGAGGAACTAAATTGCATGTGGGAGATCTATGCATATACAATACTAACAGAACAACGGTTATCCAGTTAAACAAGAAAAGACAAATAGAAATTATGAACAAATATTCACAAAAACAATCAAAGAATAACAAATAAAGAATAGACACCTCAAAATGAGCTAACTTCCCAAATAAAAATAAGTTCCCAGGCAACGGCACCAAAAACTTGTTCAGCTTCCGGCAAGTGCACCGGATCGCACAAGTAGTATAAAATGGTAAGAACCGAGTATCAAACACTCGGGGAACTTGTGTTATTTGGTAAGCTATTTCAACAAATAGGTGTCTGGTGTGTAAAGGTAAGTGTGAATATGAACAGGTGTATAAACTATCTGTGCAAAAAGAAAGAAAATCACGCGAGAGAAATGATGTGTAAAAACAAGTAGAAAACACGTTGGCCTTCCTAATAGGTGCCTGATGCTAAAAAGATATTCACTATCTACCAATGCTCATGTGTTCTTATGGTGTCTCCTGAAATACTAAACCCCAATTCCTCATGATAGTTTAGCCTAATCCTGATCAAGCATCGTCCGTAGATTCCTCTTGTAGGAGTAAACTCAACTAGGACCACATTAAGACACACATACACAACTAAGTTATCGCACCCCGATTCCTCGTGATAGTACGACTACTTAGCCCTGTACTGTCAAGGACTTTAGAGTCAGACCAGTTTCCACTTTTGAATGACCCTAACAAAACAAGGATCTATGTGATCAAGATAAAAGCATACTGGAATGAAAAGCAGATAGCACAGAGAACACACAAAACATCATTAAATAGATAGAAATATATTTACATTAGGTACCTACAGGGAAGATCCAACAGAGGATTTAGCTTTCCATACTAGGAAGCTTTCTTCACAACAAAGAGAAGAACAAGATGAAAGATTGCAAAAATACAAGTGGTGAGGATGTCTCCTTCACCTCTAGGATCTCACAATCACTCACAAACTCATCTCATGCTCTCAAACCGGTTCCTGTTTCAAGCTCTGGTCTCTACAGATCTTCACACAACAAAATCTCTCAAAACTCTCTGGAACTTGGACCTTTCTCTCTCTAGAAATCCTAGACATGCAAAGCTCTGAATCCCAATCCAAAATCCCCTCACAAAATCTGATTTCAGGCTTAAATAGGTGGCCTTTTTCGTGCTCGTGCGCTTAGCGCATGTATGGACCGCTTAGTGCACATTAGTGATTTTTGTCTTAGCGCGCCTTTCTCGCTTAGCGAATGAACTGAAGTGGTGCGCTTAGCGAACCTGTACAACTCATCTTCTTCCAGAGTCTTCCTCGCGCTTAGCCTAGGAGTGTTGCGCTTAGCGGACGCTCGCTAAGCAAGCAGATTGGCTTAGCGAGGAGATGAAAAGCAGCACTTTCCAAAGCTTGCCTAATTAACCTGAAATTGAGAGAAAATGATTATTAAACACACAAAATGAAAATACTTAGTATTTATTACCTATACTTAACAGAAAATACTTATATCACTACAAAATAACCATAAATTGGGAGAGTTTGATACAATTTACACAAGTTTTATACACAAAAGTTAGTCGTTTTCACCAACTACCATGTCTCTAACAACTTATGCAATTCAGATTCCTAATCTTGAGTCAACTTGTGATCCTCCGCCGATATCTCATTATAGCAAACTAGTCCTTGCAATGCTATGAAGATGGCCTGGTAATGAGCTAGTTTTAATTTACCTTCCAATTCTATGATGTTCTCTGAAATTTGTTCACCTTGTAAGCAGACCAGTTTTCCTTGATGTTGAAACTTCATTGTCAGCTGAGCACAATTCCAGTTGATGTCACCTAATGTCTTGAACTACTGTATACCCAGAATCACCCCAAAAATACTGCTAGGCAAAACTAAAAAAATCAGCTTAAAAAATATGATCACCAAACCACTATTCTACCTGGGTACAAATTCTAGTAATAACCATTTGTTTATCAGATGCAACCATAACTAGAAAAATTTTGATGCTTTTAGACTTAAGTTCGAGTGATTTTACCCAATTGGACTAATGAAGTTGTGTGTACATCCAGTGTCCATTAAAAAAGGCACTGGTTGTTTCTTAATTAAGCCTGTCATCTGCAGGACTGAATTTAAATGGCTCAAGAGGAGCAAGCTCATCCTCAGCATCTAGCACAAGCTCCTGTGCTGGCACAGGCTCTTGGGCTACAGAGGCCTCACCCCCTCTAGAAGGAGAAGGCTGTACTCCTGGCCAAGCCACCTGTGCAAGAAACTCCTCCACACTCATAGTTGGTTGCTGGCCAGAGCTCTGCAACCTCTGTATGATGATGATCTGGCCTCTGTCCAGGCTCTGGAGCATGGCAAATAATGTCTTTGAAGTGAATGAGGAGGGTCCTGTAAAAGGAACTGGAACTGATGGAGCTGGTAAGGGAGCTGCAATAGAAGAAGATGGAACAATAGTGGAAGGAGCTGTAGAACGAGGAATATCAGAAGATGGAGGAGTCGAAGTGGATGGTGTTGTTGAAGTAAAGGGAGCCTCAAATCTCTTACCCCTGGCCTTCCTTGGCCTTCTGAATGTCACTATTGGATCATCTAGATTCTAACAGTTCTTCTTTATATATGCCAAGTTAATGGCAGGGCTAAGGCTCTCCAAAGATCTGGAATCTGATGTGACTCCTCTAGCTTTACACAAAGTTGTGATTAAGGTTGGAAATCCAAGCCTAGAGGAGTCATGCTGGGCAATGATAGAAACCTGGTGGGAGATGAGGTAGCCCATATTCATGTCCATCTTCATGATAATGCTATAAATCAACTTGGCCTGATCCAGTGTGATGTCAGAAGTGTGGGAGGTAGGGACCAAGTTGGAGTAAGAAAGAACACTCCAAGTCTAAGCATGTGTGGTCATGTTCTTCCTGAGGATCTTCAGAGGCTGACCATCAGCATTAAGCTCAAATCCCCTCCTTGGGATGCAGAGCTTAGCAGCTAACTCTTAAGGATCAAGCCTCAAGAGTGCAAATCTAGAGTAGACAGGCAGCTCTTCCCCCTCCTCAATTATCACAGGGGTCTTCAAGAGAGTGTTCAGAGTGTCTGCATCAAACTTCACCAAATGGCCTCTCACCCTCTCCTGCTTAGGTGATTTATCCTCAGGATCATAGAGGTTAGCATAAAATTCTTTCACAATAGCAACATCAATGATGCCTTCATCAAAACTGGTCAACTCCTCATCCCATTTTCTTCTATCCAGTTCTTCCTTGAACTCATCAAACTCAGTGTGGTAGATTACCATATTCCACTCGGGGAGTATCTTCCTAGGTACCACAATATCAGTGTACCTTTCCCAAGCCTCAAGAGAAGTGAACTTGGATCGGTCATATCGAACCTGGGAAGGTGTAGTAGGTGTCTTTCTCTTCTTTGATGCCATCTCAAAATATAAGATCAAACAACAAGATTAATCAGGGTTATTTTCAACAAAACAAAAAAATAAAACTAAAAATTTGACTGGGCGTTTAGCTCAGAAGGCTGGGCTTAGCGTGCCTTATAAAATTTTACACATGGGCTAAGTGCAGTAGACTCGTGCTTAGCCAAAAGACACAGAAAATATTTTTCTGCAGATTAGGCTTAGCGCAACATGTTGGGCTTAGCCTAAATCTACAATTTTCAAAATAGAAGAGGGTATAGGCTTAGCGCAGCATGCTGGGCTTAGCTCAGCCTCAGCAGAATGACCCTTAGGCTTAGCACATAGGGCGCGCTTAGCCTAACCTCAAAAGCTCAAAACAGTGAGAGAGTTGAGCTTAGCGCAGTAGGGCGCGCTTAGCTCAACCTCCTTGACACACAACAAGGGCTTAGCACAGCAGCACTGCTTAGCCTTATTCAGAAGACTGAAAAACAAAAGCATATTGGCGCTTAGCCCGACATGTCAGGCTTAGCGCTGAACAAAAATTTCAAAAATCCTAAATGTCTGAAACACTAGTCCTGCTTACCGCACAGAAAGGCTTAACGGGTTCATCGCTTTTGTTCATCAGTAGGGATGAACGTGCTTAGCGCGACATGGTCCGCTTAGCGCGATCATCTGGAAATCCAAAAATTTAACAACTGTGATGAACAGGCTAAGTGCAATAGGCACGCTTAGCACGTTCATCGCGGTTTCCTAATAGAAACACAGGGGTCCTCACCCCTTTTAGCAGCATTTCCCCTAATGGGCTTACAACTCAACCTAAATCATAAAATAACAAACCCTAAAGTTAGAAACCCTAACCTAAACAACAATGCAAGCTAACAAAGCAAGAAATTCTCTATCCTAAGGTTCAAAGCATGAAAATGAAAATGGAAATGAAGCACTACTTACTTAGATTATGATTGTAATGTAGAATGAAGCAAGAACAATGCAGGCAAGTAGGTTTCAGCACACAGTAGAAAGCACAAAAGCTCAAGGTTTGCAAAGGGCAGACACTTTGGTGTAAAGGTAGCACCCAAAATGCCTCAACCTTTGGTTTTAAAAACTAAAATTCGTATGGTGCGCTTAGTGCACAACTGCGCTTAGCGCGTCAATGAAATGTTTGGTTTCTGAGTAACCCTGTGCTTAGCCTAACCTAGCGCTAAGCCCAACTTGAAGTTTCAAATTCCAGTGAGCATCTGGGGCTTAGCGCAGCAGGCTGCGCTTAGCGCTTTCTGCAACAAAAAATTTCTGCAATATGTGCTTAGCCTGCGATGTAAGGCTTAACGCGCAATCACGCTTCAACTTATAGAGAGTAGTTCAGGCTTAGCACAACAGGCGCGCTAAGCATACTTCCAAGAATTCAAAAATAGTAAGGGATTGGCGCTTAGTGCATCTTGCGGCTAAGTCCAACTCGTGAAAGTTTAATTCTAGAATGGGTATGGGGCTTAGCTCAGGACAGCGCGGTTAGCGCTGCTACAATAAAATTTCCCAGAGGAGAAGTGGCGCTTAGCGCATCATCTCCGCTAAGCCCACTGCTTGAAGTTTACTTCCAGTGAAGATGTTGGGCTTAGCGTAGTGATGTGCGCTTAGCTGAACTATTCAGCCAACTAGTCAGGGGTCTAAGCGCTTAGCACGAGCAAGCTCAGGCATAGCGCGTGAAGACATGGCACTTGGCGCAGTGATGTGCGATTAGATGAATTATTCAGCCAACTAGTCAGGGGTCTAAGCGCTTAGCGCGAGCAAGCTCAAGCTTAGTGCGTGACGACATGGCACTTAGCGCAAGGGTTGCGCTTAGCGGATGGACAACTAAAAAAAATTTTCTAAGTCTTTTCTATCCATCTCTTCACATGAGCTTAAAAACCCCCTTGTTCACTACTAAACAAGCTGCAAAATTAATCATAATCACAAGCAATTATCCTAACTACATGCAAGAGATAAGAATGAAAAAGAGAAAAGGGAAAGAAAAGTTGGGTTGCCTCCTAGTAAGCGCTCTTTTAACGTCACTAGCTTGACGCATCATCCTGTTATCCAGGGTCCAACAAGGTTACAACTTCCAGAACCTTCTTCTCTAGTCTCTTTTCCTTTATCACATTCACCTTCAAACAAACATTTTTGTCAGGCAAAGCTTTCTCTTCATGAAACATATCAAAACTGATTTACTGGTCTTCTATGGCCATTTGTAGTTTCCTCTTCCCCATGTCTACCACACAGCTTGCGGTGGACATAAAAGGTCTTCCAAGAATTAGGGGAATGTTAGCATCTTCTTCAATGTCTGTCACTACGAAATCAGCTGGAAAGATCAAATGTTTAACCCTAACCAAAATGTCTCCGATCACTCCATATGGTCTTGTGATGGAGCGATCAGCCAATTGGAGGGTCATGCATGTGGGCATTATCTCTACCTCTCCAAGTCGTTGGCATATGGAGAGAGGCATTAAATTGATACTACCTCCAAAGTATATGAGAGCTTTACCCACAACAACCTCACCAATAGAACACGGTATAGTGACACTTTTGGGATCCTTATGCTTTGGGGGAAGGATGCGTTAAATGACCGCACTATAGTTACCTTCCACGACTATTGTGTCATTGTGTATTTACTAGTTCTTCTTTGTCAACATGTCTTTTAAAAATTTAGCATAGAGTTGCATCTGTTGGAGAGCTTCTCCAAAAGGCAAAGTGATCTCCAGCTTCTTGAAGATGTCAAGAAATCTGGCTAAGTGTCTCTTTATCCTTCTTGGAAGGTACCAATGGATATGGTACTTCCTTGCCTTCAGTTGAAGTAATCTCTCTCTTTTTCTCTCTTGAAACCTCACTCTTGCTTTTCTTTTTCTCCTCATCAACCTTTTTTTTTTTCATTTTTCTGATTTTTTTATTTTTCTTTTTCTTCTTCTTTTTCTTTTATTTCTTTTTGGTTTTCTTTTTCTTGTTCTTCCTTCATCTTTATTCCTATTTCACTCTTTTTTAGGATTGGGGGCTTCCTCCAGAGTTGAAAAGAATGGTCGAGCAAAAAGACAGGGAAGTGAAGCCATACCAAGAGGAAACGGAGGTTGTAACCTTAGGTGTTGACGAAGAAAGAAAGGAAGTCAAGGTCGGCACTGGCATGTCCGCAAACATCCGAGATGAATTGGTAGCTCTGTTGCGAGACTACCAAGAAAAATTTGCTTGGTCTTACCAAGATATGCCTGGTTTGAGTTTCGACATCATACAACATAGATTACCTCTAAATCCTGAGTGTTCCCTGGTAAAGCAAAATCTGAGGAGGATGAAGCCCGAGATGTCCCTAAAAATAAAAGAAGAAGTGAAGAAGCAATTCGATGCTAGTTTCTTGGCCGTTGCTTGGTACCCAGAATGGGTTGCCAATATCGTGTCAGTCCCTAAAAGGGATGGAAAGGCGCAAATATATGTGGACTATCAAGATCTAAATCGACCCAGCCCAAAGGATAACTTTCCTTTGCTGCACATCGACATCCTTGTGGATAACACCACCAATTTTGCCCTATTTTATTTCATGGATGGGTTCTCAGGCTATAATCAAATAAAGATGGCACCGGAGGACACGGAGAAGATGACCTTCGTCACCCTATGGGGAACTTTCTGCTACAAAGTGATGTCCTTTGGGCTCAAGAACACTGAGGCAACTTACCAGCGGACTATGGTGGTGTTATTCCACGACATGGTGCATAAAGAGATTGAAGTTTACGTGGATGACATGATCGCTAAATCAAAGACCGAGGAGGAGCACCTTGTCAACTTGCGAAAGTTATTCAAGAGGCTATATAAATACCGATTAAGGCTAAATCCTACAAAGTGTACTTTTGGGGTCAAATCCGAAAAGTTGCTCGGTTTTATCGCGAGTCAGAAAGGAATAGAGGTAGACCCGAACAAGGTAAAGGCCATCCTCGAAATGCCCGAGCCATGCACCGAGAAGCACGTCTGAGACTTTTTGGGACAATTGAACTACATAGCGAGGTTCATTTCACAGCTGACCATCACTTGTGAGCCTCTCTTCAAGCTATTGTGCAAGAATCAATCTGTCCAATGGGATGATGATTGTCAAGCGGTGTTCGAAAGGATTAAACAGTGCCTCATGAATCCTCTTGAGCTTGCGCCACCAGTGCCCGGAGGAACCCTTATCCTGTATATGACCATGTTAGATGAGTCAATGGGGTGTGTGTTGGGACAGCATGACAAGTCTGGGAAAAAGGAACAGACTGTCTATTACTTGAGCAAGAAGTTCACGACATGCGAGATGAACTACTCTTTGCTAGAAAGGACGTGTTATGCCTTGGTGTGGGCAGCTCACCGTTTAAGGCAGTACATGCTGAATTACACCACTTGGTTGGTATCCAAAATGGATCCCAAGTACATCTTTGAAAAACCCACTCTCACTGGACGGATCGATCAGCGGCAGGTTCTATTGTTAGAGTTTGATATTGTTTATGTCACTCAAAAGGCAATAAAGAGGAGTGCCTTGGTAGATTACCTGGCTCAACAACCCATCAATGACTATCAGCCCATGCATCCAGAATTCCCAGATGAGGACATCATGACCTTGTTCGAAGAGGAAGTAGAGGATGAAGACAAGGACAAATGGATTATGTGGTTTGACGGGGCGTCTAATGCACTAGGCCATAGGGTTGGGGCAGTGTTGGTTTCCCCAGACGAACAATATATACCTTTCATGACTAGGTTGGGTTTCCAATGCACAAACAACATAGCTGAGTATGAGGCGTGCACCCATGGGATCCAAGTGGCAATCGACTTCAAGGTCAAATTACTCAAGGTATACGGGGACTCGACTTTGGTAATTCACCAGCTGAAGGGTGAATGGGAGACCAGAGACCATAAATTGGTGCCTTACCAGGCTTACATCAGGAAGTTGATAGAATTCTTCGATGACATATCCTTTCATTATATTCCTAGAGAGGAAAATCAGATGGTCGACGCCTTTGCCACACTAGCATCCATGTTTCAGCTAAGCCCGCACGGAGATTTGCCATACATCGAATTTAGATGTCCTGGCAAGCCTGCACATTGCTGCTTAATAGAAGAAGAGAAGGATGGTAAGCCTTGGTACTTCGATATCAAACGATACATCGAAGACAAGTAGTACTTGCAGGAGGCCTCTGACAACGACAAGAGAACGTTACGAAGGTTGGTGGCCAGCTTCTTCCTGAGCGGAAGTATCCTATACAAGAGGAACCATGACATGGTATTGCTTCGATGTGTGGATGCTAGAGAGGCTGAGAAAATGCTGGTAGAGGTGCATGAGGGATCCTTTGGAACCCATGCCATGGCCCAGAAAATTTTGAGAGCGGGGTATTACTGGCTCAGTATGGAGAGTGATTGTTGCATTCATGTAAAGAAATGCCATAAATGCTAGGCCTTCATTGATAATGTCAATGCTCCACCCATACCTTTGAACATCTTGGCATCACCTTGGCTATTCTCTATGTGGGGCATAGACGTGATCAGAGCTATTGAGCGTAAGTCTTCAAATGGACATCGCTTCATCTTAGTCGCCATTGACTACTTCACCAAATGGGTCAAAGCAGCTTTATACGCTAGTGTGACTAGGAGTATGGTGATTAGCTTCATCAAGAAGGAGATAATTTGCTGATATGGGTTGCCCAGGAAAATTATCATCGATAATGCCACCAATCTGAACAACAAGATGATGAAGGAGATGTGTGAGGATTTCAAGATCCAACACTATAATTCCACGCCTTATAGGCCTAAGATGAATGGGGCAATTGAGGCTGCTAATAAGAATATCAAGAAGATAGTTCAAAAGATCACCGTGCCGTACAAGGATTGGCATGAGATGCTCCCCTTTGCATTGCATGGTTATCGAACTTCGGTGTGCGCGTCTACTGGGAAGCCTTTTCTCTTTGGTGTACGGGATAGAGGCTGTGCTCCCATTTGAGGTGCAGGTTCCTTCTTTGAGAATCCTAGCCGAGTCCGGGTTGGAAGAATCAGAATGGGCCCCAGCTCGCTTTGATCAGTTAAATCTTATCGAGGGTAAGAGATTGGCCACCACGAGTCATGGGCGACTGTATCAAAGTAAGGTGAAGAATTCTTTTGACGAGAACGTGTGCTTGTGCAAGTTCAGCAAGGGAAATCTTGTCCTAAAGAAAGTATCACAGGCTCAAAAGGACCACAGAGGGAAATGGGCCCCGAATTATGAAGGACCATTTGTTGTGAAGAAGGCTTTTTCAGGAGGAGCATTGTTGCTTACAAACATGGATGACGAAGAGTTACCTTCGCCTGTGAACTCCGATATCGTCAAGCAATATTACGCATAGCGCCTGGAGCAATTAGAAGGCTCAACATATGATTGTTCCTCACAAACTCATTAGAATCTCCAAATCTTGAAATCTTTTGTAAACCATAAATCGCAACATTAATGAATGTGGGTTAATGATTTGTATCTCAACCTCCTGTGTTGTGTCTTTTACATTTCATTGTCTTTAAGAACATACACTCTCGATCTTGCTCACTGAATCCAGAGCCATTTGGCTCGATCAACGGGGTGTTGTAAGCGTTTAAATAAAATTGAACATGATAACACCTGTTTAATTGTTACATTTAACGTCCGATCATACACATGCATGCATTTTCATCTTATCATCCGGGATCTTGCAAATTGGAAGATGAATAAAGAGTCATTTTGAGTGATGGTCAGCACCACACCAATTTGGGTAAGCGCTTGGGGTAGGTGAAAGGTAATACAAGGATCTTGTAGTATTGTTTCACATTTTTTGCAGGATGACACTTTCTTTGTCCAAGCTTAGGGGCAAGTACGAGCTGGTGCTAGACCAAGGATCGATCGATCGTCACCCCACGTCCGACTAAAGATGTTAAAGAAGCGCTCCTAGGAGGCAGCCTAGTATCTCTAACTTTGCTTTTTAATTTCCTATTTCATACTTGTTCGTTTCCTTGAATTATATCCTGAATTCGCCTAAATTTATATGTGATTATAGGATTTTTACAAAAAAAAAAATAACAATGAACAACACAACTTTGTAAAGATCTTTTTGCGAAAAAGCAATCATCAGCTCGCTTGGGTGAGCGTGTCTGACGTGAAAATTTAAAAAGGGGAGGGTTGAAGCCATTTTCACCCCATTTCTTCCCCAAAACTCAAAGCCTCCAACAAGTTTACGAGAGCCACCCTTGCAAGCAGCCCCAAGCTTCCATTGTGCCCTTTTGCTTTCATTTTTCACATTTCTTTCATCTCACACAAGTAAGTACCATTTCCATTCAAATTTTACCTTTCCATTGTGGTATCTTGGTGCTTTATTTGTTATGTTCTTTGCAATTTTTTGAGATGATTTGTGTGTGAATTGATGTAAGCTCCATTGGAGCTTGTAGGCCTAGGATCTTCTTCATCAATGGATTCCTTTGCTTCTTGGAAGATGAATGGCAGTGGAATGGAGAAGGAAGAGAGAGAGGAGACGCCACTTCAAGGAGAATATGAGTCTAGAAGAAGCTCACCACCATAGGAGGCCATGGATAAGAGCTTGGAGGAAGAAGGAGATGAATGAAGGGAGAGGGAGAGAAGAGCATGAAATTTTGTGCTCTAAAGGAGCTCTGAAATCTGAAGTTAATATTCAAATGATCAAAGTTTTTAAAAAATGCACACACATGACCTCTATTTATAGCCTAAGTGTCTCACAAAATTGGAGGGAAATTCAAATTTCACTTGAATTTGAAATTGAATTTGTGGAGCCAAAATTTCACTAATTATGATTAGTGAATTTTAGTTATGGTTCAGCCCACTAATCCAAGATCAATTCCAAGATTCTCCACTAAGTGTGCTTAGGTGTCATGAGGCATGAAAAGCATGAAGGACATGCACAAATTGTGACTATATTATGTGGCAATGGGGTGTAGTAAGCAAATGCTCACCTCTCCCTCTAAAATTTAATTGGATTGGGCTTCTACCAATTCAATTAAATTTATTTCCAACCACACACATCAAATATCCACTTAGTGCATGTGAAATTACAAAACTACCCCTAATACAAAAACTAGTCTAGGTGCCCTAAAATACAAGGGCTGAAAAAATCCTATATTTCTAGGGTACCCTACCTACAATATGGAGCCCTAAATACAGGGACCAAATATAATGACATCCTAGTCTAATATGTACAAAGATAATTGGACCCAACCTTGGCCCATGGGCTCTGAAATCTACCCTGAGGTTCATGAGAACCCTAGGGCCTTCTTCAGCAGCTCTAGCCCAATCTTCTTGGAGCCTCTTGCTCATGGTTCTAGTGACTGGTCCCTTCCTAGGGAGGATTGCATGATGAATCCATGACTTGAATGTTTGATTAGGGGCTGCAATGGATGGCCCTAGGCCTATCCTTGATCCTAATGTAGATTGGCATGTCATATTGTTTTAATTTCCTTATTTTTACATGCTTAAACATGTGCCCACCAACCGTTCGATAAAATGCCTCAATGACCATTGCATGTGTTGTTGTGAAATTTGGATTGTGAAATGAGGTTGGCACATATACAGGCATCATTTGGAATGCATGGGCAACTTAGTGGTTAGATCAAAATTCCAAGAACATGAGCTAGGCAAAGAAATCTAAACTTTGTTTGAATGCAAAATACATGAATTGCATGAATATGAGAAAGTGATTGGTTGGAATTAGCCTAATTATTGGTTGAGCTTGCTACACTATGATAGGCACCTTTCATCTAGGTAGCTAAAATGTTTTTTAAACAAATAATACATGCATCGATGTATGTTTGGTTTTAATTAATTGCGCGATAACACTTGCAATTGGTAAAAAGAAACATACACCGTCCAAATTGTTTGGCTTTTGCTTGTTTAAGATAAATGGAATGATGGTTGTGCGTTACATGCAAACTAACTTTTTATGGATATGTCTTTACAGGAAATGGCTCCAAAGAAGCTTCTCTCTAAGAAGGCAAGGAAGGATGCCATAGGGGAAGGATCCAGTGCGGCCCCACAAGCGGATATAGAATTTGACGGACACCAGTTCTGAAGTGAGGAACACCAACACCGCTTTGAAGCGATCAAGAGTTGGTCTTTCCTCAAGGAGAGATGGGTCCAGCTGAGAGAGGGAGAATACACTGAGTTCCAAGAGAAAATTGCCAAGAGGCAATGGACTCAACTCGCAGGGCCCATGGCTAAATATGACCCGGAAATAGTCGTGGAATTCTACAGTAACGCATGGCCCATAGAGGAAGCAGTTAGGGATAAGCACTCCTGGGTGCAGGGCCAACAGGCCTCCTTTGATGATGATGACATTAATCAGTTCTTGGGGCATCTGTTGGTCCTAGAGGAGGGGCAACGTTGCGAGTTTAGCGAAAGAAGGAGTCAGGCTTCGGGGTTTAATGAGGAGGCCATCGGCTAGCTACTGTGTGTTCCGAGGCAGGACTTCACCAAAAGTGTGACGGGGAGACGGGTGTGGATCATGCATACTAGCATGACTACCCTGACACAGAAATGGATGACACTGCTTCTCAGTAACATCCTCCCCAGCGATCATAATTTTAATATTCCCTTGCCGAAGTGCCAGCTGGTCTACGCCATCTTGACTCAAGTTAGTATTCATGTGGCCCAACTAATCTCGGATGCCATTTACCGATTTCAAGGGATCGCACCTCTTCGACATCCAGTGGACCCGAAAAAGTCCAATAGAGCACTGGGGTTTTCGGCCTTGATCACGAGTCTCTGCCAGTTCTATGGGGTGCCTGTTAGTCGGTGAATACGACTAACTTTTATGTATAAAACTTGTGTAAATCGTATCAAACTCTTCCAATTTATGGTTATTTTGTAGTGTTATAAGTATTTTCTGTTAAGTATAGGTAATAAATACTTAGTACTTCCATTTTGTGTGTTTAATAATCATTTTCTCTCAATTTAAAGTTAATTAGGCAAGCTTTGAAAAGTGTTTTTTTTTCACCTTCTCGCTAAGCCAATCTGCTAGCTTAGCGAGTGTCCGCTAAGCGCAACACTCATGGGCTAAGCGCGAGGAAGACTATAGAAGAAGATGAGTTGTACAGGTTCACTAAGCACACCGCTTCATCTCACTAAGCGCATCGCTTCAGTCCATCCACTAAGCGAGAAAGGCACGCGCTAAGCAAAAATTCACTAATGTGCGCTAAGCGGTCCATAATTGTGGTAAGCACACGAGCACGAACAAGGCCACCTATTTAAGCCAGAAATCAGATTTTGTGAAGAAAGTTGGGCTGGGATTCAAAGCTTTGCATGTCTAGAGATTCTAGAGAGAGAAAGGTCAAAGTTCCAAAGAGTTTTGAGAGATTTTGCTGTGTGAAGATCTGCAAAAACTAGAGCTTGAAGCAAGAGCCGGTTTGAGAGCTTGAGATGAGTTTGTGAGTGATTGTGGGATCTTAGAGGTGAAGGAGACATCCTCACCACTTGTATTTTGGCAATCTTTCATCTTGTTCTTCTCTTTGTTGTAAAGAAGGCTTCCTGGTTATGGAAAGCTAAATCCTCTGTTGGATCTTCCCTGTAGGTACCTTATGTAAATATATTTCTATCTATTTAATGATGTTTTGTGTGTTCTCGGTGCTATCTGCTTTTCACTCCAGTATACTTTTATCTTGCTCATGTAGATGCATGCGTTGTTAGGGTCATTCAACAGTGGAAACTGGTCTGATTCTAAAGTCCTTGATAGTACAGGGCTAAGGTGTCATACTATCACGAGGAATCGGGGTGCGATAATTTAGTTGTGTAGGTGTGTCTTAATACGGTCCTGGTTAAGTTTAGTCCAACAAGAGGAATCTGCGGATAATGCTTGATCAGGATTAGGCTAAACTATCATGAGGAACCGGGGTTTAGTATCTCAGGAGACACCATAAGAACACATGAGCATTGTTAGATAGAGAATATCTTTTTAGCATTAGGCACATATTAGGAAGGTCAACGTGTTTTCTACTTGTTTTTACACATCATTTCTCTAGCGTGATTTTCCTTTTTGCACAGATAGTTTACACACTTGTTCATATTCACACTTATCTTTACACGCCAGACACCTATTTGCTAAAATAGCTTACCAAATAATACAAGTTCCCCGAGAGTTTGATACTCGATTCTTACCGTTTTATACTACTTGTGCGATCCAGTGCACTTGCCGGAAGCGAGTAGTGCCGGTTACACCCACAAAGCTTATCCATCCAGACACAGATGCACCATCGCCACCTCTACAGCAGCCACCATCTCTAGAGTCCATCTCTGCTCACATGCAGAGTATGGAACTCTATATGCAGCATGTGGCCGACCAGCAGGTGGCCAATCGTAGGGGTCAGGCACAATTGAATGAGAGCTTTTACAATTACACCCTGCATCAGTAGACCCAGGATCCCAATCCTTACTCATGGCCTACTCCCAAGCAGTTCGAGGCCATAATTGCATGGCCTGGAGATAGGCCCAATTTTCAGGCAAGGGCAGGACCCACAGGGACCCCCGTTGATGAAGATGAAGCTCAGGAAGACGAGGACATGGTCGATGTGATGGCCTTCTTCCTTTGAGGAGGTTGAGCCGCTTGACTAGGATCGCTGAAAACTATGAACTCATCTTTATTTTGTTTTTATCGCTTTCAGTATTTGTTTGTTATCTCATTGTGATGGAACTTGACTTTATTTTATCGCTTCCAATGTCTTGACATTGTTATTTCATTGTGATGGAACTAGTCTCTAGTTTATCGCTTCCAGCATGTTGTCGTGTTATTTCATTGTGATGATTTGTTTGAAGCAGACGGAAAAACTAAACAAAAAGGGGATTTGTGTATGGTTTTCTTTCTTTCTCACGTCCTTTGTCCCTTTAATAAGTGCGGTCTCAGGTTATAACTTCACCTAGGATTCAAACTTTTTCTAAAAAAAAATCTAAAACTAATATGCATTTGAAAAAAAAAAGTGCACCTAGAGGGTGAAAACAACAAAAGATTTTCCCGAATGCCAAAATGGACTCGGATGTTTGTATGACTTGATAAAAAAAAACCAATCATTGAAATGCTGGTTTGGCCTGAATGTGGAAACAAACCCTAATCCTTAGTGTTTGCATGACCACAAAGCCTTATATTTTAGTGTTCGCATGGATGTGTGCTATGATTAAATTTTGCATGAATTTCTAATTATCATTATATGCGTTTCGTGGAGATGATTTGGGCATTCCCATCTTTCTAAGCCATTTGGCTAAACAGATATCCTGACATACATTATGTCCCGCCTTTTGCAGGCCTTTTGAGCCAAACATCGACTTTTTGCCATAACCTTGACCTAGGATGGAAATTTCCAACCTTCCCTTAGGATGAGAAAGCAGGAGAGTCTTCCAAGCGATGCTTCTATTATCTTGGTTTAGATGTTTTCATAAAAAAAATAGAAAAGCAAAAAAAAACACAAAGAACAAAAACAACAAGGAAAGGAAGCAAAAGAAAAAAAAAGAAAGAGAAAGAATTAATCAATCAGAGATGGAGAAGAGCAAAGGAAAATAGAAAAGAAACACAAGTTCTTTGGACCAGACAATGTTTGAACAATGTGCAGAATAGTCAGAAAGAAAAATAAAAGAGAAGAGCAATAGTAACTTGGTTAAGACATGGGGATGTGAAGTGACCGCCTTCTTTAGTTACAAACCAAATCCTTGTGTCTGCTCTCCTGTCCCACACCAAACAAAAGGGAAAAGGGAACAAAAAAGGGAAAGGCCAGAACAATCGAAGCCAAATTTCCTACCGAAATCCGACCTTATAAAGTCCTATTGATCCATGATGGTTATGCTTGTTATCTTTGATTTGATGGGAAATGACTTGCAAAGTCAATTCATAACATATTTGTGGTTTGGAATTAAGATGAAACACTTGCATGTGTGAGACTTTATACACCTTGAGCGGTTTTCCTCTATTCGGTTGGACCCAGTGTTTCTTCTAATGTTCTTTTAGAAACGAAATGCTAATGTCTTAAATCTCATTTTGGTTATGAGAAATTCTATCTGCATGCTTTCATTTCCCATTAGTCACATTGTTTTTCTTCAAAAAAAATGTATATTGTTCTGATTGGTTTGGGGGTTCATTTCTTTGCTAAGCATATTCATGTTTTAGTGAAAGATTTCAAAGATTATCAGTCTTTTGTCTTGTAGAGACTATCAATGTCATCTGCCCTTTACTTTTCAAAGACTATCAGAGTCTTTTGTGAGACTATCAATGTCATATGCCCTTTACTTTTTGAAGACTATCAGAGTCTTTTGTCTTGCAGAGACTTCAATGTCTCTTGTCCAGTAGTCAAGACTATCAAAGTCTTCTTTACATTTCAAAGACTATCAGAGTCTTTTGTCAAGAATATCAAAGTCTTCATTACATTTTCAAGACTATCAGAGTCTGTTGTCAAGACTATCAAAGTCTTATTTACATTTCCAAGACTATCAGAGTTTGTTATCAAGACTATCAAAGTCTTCTTTACATTTCCAAGACTATTAGAGTCTTTTGTCAAGACTATCAAAGTCTTCTTTACATTTGAAAGACTTCAATGTCTTTTTTCAAGTCTATCAAAGTCTTCTTTACATTTCAAAGACTTCAATGTCTTTTGTCAAGACTATCAAAGTCTTCTTTATTTCAAAGACTATCAGAGTCTTTTGTCAAGATTATCAGAGTCTTTTGTCAAGACTATCAAAGTTTTCTTTACATTTCAAAGACTTCAATGTCTTTTGCCAAGACTTCAATGTCTTCTTTACATTTCAAGGACTCCAATGTCTTTTGTTAAGACTATCAAAGTCTTTTTTACATTTCAAGACTTCAAAGTCTTTTATTTGGTACTCTTGATACTTTATGCATTTATTCTTTTGATAGGTTTCATTGCTTTGGTTTTTCGCCAGCTGCCGGTTGGATAGCAAGATCACTGGGATGAAATTAGTGTCCTTATCTTTACTTACCTTTTCATTTTCAATAAAAGATAAGTAAAGAGAGACAACTGTCCGACCCTAATTTCGTCTGGGGACTATCATTCGCTAATGTTTTGATTATCGCTAGCCGAATTGAGCTTTTTGACACCAATTCCCAAAATTCCCAATAATAAAAAAACAAAACTTCCCGTGGTGTACAAAATAAACTTTGTAGCTGAATACAAACATTTTTTTCCACCCCACATAGATAAAAGTAGATAAACGGGAATTAATTCTAATTCCCACATGATGTAAAAAAGTAAAATGTCTTGAGAAGAAAATGTTCCTATTTGACCACTATGCGGTGCAATACGAAAGATTTTTTGACGTTTCGGTAAAGAATGAGGAAAGTACCCAAAAGGGAGGGTAAAAGGGTCATTTTGAAGCTTTTTTTGACCCTTGGCTCACCCTGGCTCGCCTGGGCCCCCAAATAGCTTAGGGGTGAAGTAACCAGCTCGCCTAGGCGAGCAAGGTTACGTCAGGTTGAAGCAACAGCTCGCCTGGGCGACTGCAAATCAACCAAGTCCCCTCATTTCCTATAAATAGGCGTGAGGGGGGATGAAGAAAGGGTTCAACTTTCAAACACTAAAAGGATTTAGTGAAATTTGAAGAGAAGAAGAAGAGAGAAGAGAAAAATGAGGCTGAGGCGCTACCGAATCATGACCGTAATTGATTTCCACATCGTTCTTTGTTCGACGTTCTTCGTTCGTCATCCAGTTAGTATTTATTTGAAGTATTTGAATACAATCTATTCACCCTTATGGGACCTCTTTGTTGATTTGTACATCTTCAGGTAAAGTGAGTTTTGACTGGTCATTTATGTCATCAATCATCTTTTAATGAGTTTGAAGTTTAATAAGTGAAACCAAGTTAAAATCAACATGTAACTGAACTTTTTGTCCATAAAAGTTGCTTGAATCCATTCAAGGTCCAATGCCTTAATGGTCTCTTTTATTTTTGTTGGTTAAAATGAACCTTTCGAAAGTTTAAAATCAGCTCAATGCACAACTTTCTTGCTTTTAAAGAACTATGTAGGTTTGAGTTCCTCATCGCACTAGAGGATACGTAGGAGCAAGGGTAACACTCTTGTCGACCCCAAAAAGTAAAAAACATAAAAAAGGGAAAATAAATAAACATAAAAGTCATGATTTTTGCACACTCGATTAAAGGTTGTCGTCCCTTATGACGGACACGTGGGGTGCTAATACCTTCCCCACGTGTAAACAACTCCCAAACCCTTATTCTTAAAATTCGCATACCCCTTTTTGGTTTTTTCTAACGTTTTCCTCAAATAAAATTTGCTGGCAACTCCCGCGTGTTTTTGTTTTTTGAAGGTGCACCCTTGAATCTCGCCTCGCCCTCCCGCTAAAGGGTAGGTTGCGACAATACCCGTTAGACATAGTATTTTCTTCACCTGATAGTAACTTTTTGGCAACGTGTTTTCCTCTATAAGCATATCCTACATCACCTGAAAAAGTGAAGTGAAGCTTTTGTCACTCCACCCATATCTAACCTTGACATTAACCAGACTTAACACTGCTGACAACAACGTCAAAGACTTCTTGCACCCTAGATACAAAGGCTTCTTCGAATCACTTTGCAATGTATCATACATAGGGGCATGTGCTTGCTGAAAAGATTCTTGTCCAAGATAACATCATTTCCTCTAAACAATCTCCCATTTGTACATCAACTGGTTCAGATTGGGACTCCCTCTGCATGTCTGTCAATTCATCATGTCATATGCATGTCATATAATTCTTCTTAATCCAATCACACAGTAGATGTTTCCATCTGTTGTCGAGTAGGGTTCGTCTCCCATTCAAACAGTTTATACAATGACAAAAATATTTTCCATCCTTATCCAATCAACTTCTTTCGTAGGTGAATTCCAAGAATTGTTCCACGCCTTCCTCACACGTGGGGCTTTGCGACTTGTGTTCATCCAACTTTGATCCATCTAATTATTAACTCTGATACTCGCAAAGTTTTTCGATGTATGAAAATCTCACTTTTTCATTAAAGGTGTGGCCCTATCCCGTTCAGGAAGACATATTTTTATAGTAAATTCATACGTCAAGGTTAAGTCTTTTTTCTTAAATTTGACAAAATTTTGGCAACATTTTGCATTTGTCTCCAAGTACATGACATGAAAGCGGTGAGATTAATTCCATGACAATCAAGTATGCACTCAGAGGACAAAGAGAAATGCATTGTACCGAAATTTCATCAAATTTAAGAAAATAAACTTAACCTTTACACATGAATGTACTAAAAAAACATGACTCTTCCAAAATTGTTCAAACGGATAATTCAAGATTCAATACAACAATTAATGCAAACTGTCTGCAAGAATCATTGTATTCAATCTCAAACGGGAATCTAAGGTTCATTCATCATGAACATAACTTGTATATAAATCAATACTCATTAATTACAGTCAACAACTAATAAAAGCATTGGTACAAACAAGAGCATCAAAACTTTATGAAAAACAAATGTACATGTGATGATGATGAGTATAATGTCCAACAATGAATGTCATGATCACGATGCAAACAGCAAAATGAAAAAGTGCTTACAAATTACATTTAAGATTACACATCTTTAACTAACAACTGTTAAGCAACAACTTCATGACCACTGACCATCAACCAATAAAATTTTATCCCACTAAATAATGTCAGCTACAAGATTAACAAAAATATACACCCACTTTTGAAAGAAAAAAAGAAGTAAAAACTGAAATAATTTTTTTGTAAGTTCAAATTATCTTATGCATAAGCTAATATGTAGAAATTCTCTCTTATTAACTCTTCTAAAAGTTGATTTTAACTTATCCATAAGCTAATTATGGGACAAACATTTTTCATTTTTCAATTAGGTGAGCAAAACTTATCTTCTTCATCTTATCTCTTTTTAATGTTTAATTTCAATTGATTTATCCATTTCTAAATTCATTTAACACAAATAAAAAGAAAATGAACAGCTAAACCCAAAATCCATATTATCCATATGGACTAAACTCAACATATCATACAAATAGAAAAGGAAAAAAATCATAATCAAAATCAAACATGTACTATAGCAAAACTAGGACAAATCAAATCTAGTGGAAATTAGAAGAAACCAAGTTTGTTGAACTCACTGTGATGATTATATGATTAAAGTTTTCAACTTTCTTTCTTATATTTTGGCATATGTAATTAAAGAATAAAAAAAGGCAAACCTTTAGCTGCTGCAGATGCTATTGTAGCTAGGAGCTAATTTACAATGATTTAACCAATCAAATTGATATAGAATAACATTGACCACCTCTACACCAAACAAGTACACCACATAGAACGAAGACATGCTAATTCACAGACAGTTTTTCCTCAGTTCATATTCATCTCATTACAGTTACAAGTTACAACATCCTAGCATTAACTTAGTTACCTCTTCTCCTCAAAGTGAGGGTGTATGGGTATAAACTTCCCCGACGCAGTCAACACAGTCCAAAAATAGAGCACCAATCCAAGAAACAACTCAATCACCACCTGCATCAATCATCATTCCTATAAACATATATACATATAGATACATCGTAACTTGAAAATGCATCTAGTTTCAATTAATGCCTAATGAATGGAACCTGCATCCAGTTTTTGAAAATGCACTTTAACTTGAAAGAAAATGCATCAAACATATATACATATATATACTTATAGTCATAGCTAGCTAGTGAGGTTAATTAATAATAGAAGAAGTCTTCATGTTGCCTCAAAGGCTTCATAAACCAACAACATTCAATCCTAACCATTAACTAGTTCATGGTCTAGGAATCAATATGCAAAATCAGTTGCTTCATAAACCAGCTACACATACAAACTGTCATCCACACATACACATGTACATTTCATTAAATACGTTGTAAACACTATATATATATATATATACACATATATGAAAGACTTACGAGGCTTCACTTCTTTTATGTTGTGTCCTGTGAGACTATCACGAAGGATGAAGAGAAAGGAAATGATGTGGGTTCTGTGAGACTGAGAAAGGAATAAGGATTTCAAATAGCAATGCGAGAAAGAGAACAAAGTACAGAAACACGAAGAAAGGAGAAGAAACCTAACCTTTTGTGACCGACAATTGCAAAACCACAAGAGTGACAGTGAGGTTGCAACATGTCGTGACTGAGGGCGACAGTGATATTGCAGCGTCGTGAGAGGTTGCAATGTCAGAGGTGATAGAGTTACAGTGTCGTGAGAGGTTGCAAATCAGAGTGCCAAAGTGTTCGAGTGAGGATGATGAAAGTGAGAGGTTTCAAAGTTATTGAACTTCAGGGTTTTTAGTGCCAGACAATGATTAAAAGATCTCACAACATTGGTTTTTTTATTAAAAAAAACCGATGTTAACGAAGTAACCTCAACATCTGTTTTTCAAAAAATCGATGCTGACTTTTCTCTACGTTCTTTAGTAACATCGATTTTTGGTAAAATCAATGTTATTAAAGTTGGTTAACATCGACATTTTAAAAAACCGATGTTAATGAACTCGTGTTAACATCAGTTTTACAAAAAATCGATGTTAACAAACTCATGGTATTTATGAGATTGTCACCGCATTTTTGTTAACATCGGTTTTACGTAAAACCGATGTTAACTTAGCAATGTGAAAGTCATCATTTGTAGTAGTGCTACTTAATTAGTTTAAATAAAAAATTAAAAAACAAACAAAAAATTTTGATCCTATAACCATGAACACCTATGGTTGTTCTAAGATCGATTCTGACATTTTATGGGCCTAGAGCAAAATAACACATTAAGAGTGTCATATATAAATATTTTAAAATATAAATATTTATTATAATAAAAAATAAACACATAATTTCTGTAAAAATAATATTATTATTATAACAAGTGAATAACATGTAATACCACACGTTTGTTAATTTCAAAACAGTTGGTTGCTCATCCTCTTTGCAAGTGACGTAATAGCTTATGTGACTTTTAGTGTCACCGAGCAAGTCAGAAAAAATGATTTAAAATAATAGTTTCAGAATCATCGAGCAACATATGCAAAAAAAATAATCAAGCGATATAGTTTTAAGAATGTAATAATTTCACAAATAATTTAACATATCATTGTTTAATGATAATAAGTAAAATCCAACTTCTAATTTTATCTTATAACGTACATTGCATTTAGGCTATAACATATCTCGTGCACCCTTGTATTATGCTTTTGTTATATATGCCTCATCTTTCTCTAATTAAACAATTACTCAAAGTCTATCATATCAATGTGAATATGCGATAACTATTCAAATTGTACTACCCGATGAGCTGTAATACGTACTCACCTACAAATTGGGAGGAAAAGGAAATGGGTTTAGCGGCTAGAGGTTAAGTGCACTACATAACTCTACACATATCTTTATATTCTGTTGTAAGGAGCTGGTATTTGTTTCTTCTTATCAATAAATATATTGATTCTAATTAGTATATCAACCAAGAATTGCAAAAGTAGTCACACAACACAATTCCAAGTTGATAAGAAAAGGAGGATAAATTCTACGTTAGAAAACAATTGTTGTGCATTTGGATGTGGAAATTGAATCAAATAATTCATTTTTTAAAGAAATTGAAATGCTATGTGGTAAATTTCTCTGTTTGAACAAAACATTTAAAAAGCATTTAAAATTCAAGCATATTAACCGAATATTTTAGTTAACTTAAAACACAAAAGTTCAAATTCCTTCAAAAAGAAAAAAAATTAAAATTCTCTCTCCGTAACAGCGCTCACTCGTTTCTCTGCCGATACTCACCCCTCTCTCCATACCAACGCTCACTCCTCTCTTTCGGTCTTTCCTCAGAGGTTCCGAGAACTCCTCTCTCCAATACCAGCGCTAACTCATCTCTCTGCAGGTACTCACTCCTCTCTCTCGATCTTTTCTCAGAGGTTCCGAGAACTCCGATCTCGACCCACGGTCTCATTCCCTTGCAATTTTGACCCACACTTTGGTTGTGCCACGGTGTGTTCATTTTTTTCGTTAATTTGTGATTTATTTTTTATTTAGTTGTTTGATTTCATTGATTTTGTATTGTGGGTACTCATTGTTTGATTTCATTGCTCATTGTTTGATTTCGTTTGTACCGTGGGCATTTTCGCAAATTTGTTAGGAACAGACCCTGCACAGTAGGTGCTTGTATTTATTCTTCTATAAGAACTTTGGTTTATTCACTTTGTGTTTGTTCTTCACTGTGTATATTCATCAAGCTTTGTAACCCACCCATGCCTCCGATTTGCTTTAGCATCTATGGAGGGAGGACTTTCCTCATGTGTTGAGCATTCATATTTCAAGATAAGGCGCTCATTTGTGCAGCCTTGGCTAGCTAGCTAGTGTTACCTGGACCATCCAGGGATTGCAGGATCAAAGAATTGAGTATGTGCTTGAGAGAGGGCATTCTTTGCAGAACAGAGAAGGGTGTGTTACAAAGCTTATTTAGAAACTCATTTTGACTTATTTGGAAACTTTTTTAGTCAAAAGACGAAAAGCCAGCATGGCTTAAAACTATAAATACGCGCTTATTGCATTATTGTAAGTTAGAGTTAGTAGATTTGTTAATTTGGTTTATAAATTCAAACTTTCCTGTTGACATTATTATTGGAAAAAAGAAACTAAAAATGGCTTGTTAAATTTAGAGTTATTCTCTTAAAAGTTGAAATCATTCATGAGCTGCAAGAAGCTACCCAATGTACTGACTTTTGGACAGATGTAAGTAATAAAAGATGTTGATATTTGCATATCATCAATATCAATCATGGTAGTTATTTCTTATTGTTGCAGCCTGTTACCTTATTATGTTCTAAAATGCTTCCTTATAGATGAAACCATAGATAGAACATACTCAATTCTTTGATCCTGCAATCCTCCTCATTTCTAGAAGAAAAAATTCAGGTTAAAAGGAGCGGATCCCCTATGCTGCTGTTTAGTCCCATAAATTAACCAAAAATTTAATGAAGAAAACTTATGGCCAAGGTCACTAGCAATTGATGAAAAGATGGTTAGGCAAAAAGTAAGGCACTCAGGATATTTGTAAACTCCTCAATATCTCAGCTGACCTATTATGCTACTACTTAAATGTGGAACACTTGTGCAGACTTACTTGCATACAAAGGTTTCAAATCATTCTCTTTAATTTGCATATGTTTAGAGTAAATAATAATCTAACAATTATAGATATTGTCAAGTTTAAACAATGTTGCCAAAATGACCAAAATGCAGTCACAATAACGGACAGAAAGGGGCTGATCAGCATTTCCAACCCTGCAAAGTCATACAACTCAATAACTACCACCTACACCAAATGTACAAATAATTTCGACAAAATTGGAATGATAAAATGAACTTTTTGTTTTAAATTTCAGAGCTATGGGATAATTGAACTTCAAGACTACATAACTACCTCCACCCCACCCCACCACACCCAAAATCCACCAAAAAAACCCACTGTGAACCTTATGCAGACATTTTTTATCCTCCTCAAATTTGCTCTACAATGAGTTAGATGTAGTGTATGTACGGCTTATTAATAATATGGTGCATATATTTAATTCCTAACTCCTATCTTTTTCAAATTTTGAGAACTAATATTTTTTGCATTTGTTGTGGTCTATTTATATAGGATAGCAAAGTTGAGGCAATCCTTTGTCAACTTGCCAGTGATTTTCTTCCCATGATAGATGAGGTTCATCTACTAGTATATTAACCCTTTTCTTAGTTATCCAAATGGATTTTGTTTCTTGAATTTTAAAAGTAATTTATTTTGGATACAAAATTTTTAGGTGTATCAACAATTAGTTGAAAAGACAAAATCAACTCCTGGAGCTCTGGTTGAAAACAACAAGTTCTATCTTTCTGTTCATTTTCGTTGTGTTGATGAAAAGGTACAAACTATAAGCTATGAATTTTAGACATTCGTTTGTAACTATTTGCTGTGTTTTTGTTCCTGTTGATTTTTTTATTATTATATGGACTATTTATTTCTCTATTCATGAAAAAGTCTAAACCAAATGCACTATACATAGAAATAGAGTGAACTGGCACGCCAAGTGAAATCAATTTTAAAAGAGTACCCGAAACTTTGACTTACCCAAGGAAGAAAGGTGGGCCATGGTAACAACATGCGTTTATAATCTTATACACAACGGCAATTAAGAAACAAATATAGGGTGTAAAGCATGAGACTATTATGCTACTACTCAATATCTCAGCTGACCTATTATGCTACTACTTAAATGTGGACCACTACTAAGTAGATGATGAAGTTAAATTCATTGGAGGCTGAATGACATTTGTTATTTGTTCCCTCTGAGCATTGGGAACATTTGACTAATTAGGCATTTAGTTCCATTCAATGGTTTCTTTGAAATTTTATTTAAAACTCCAATATAATCCAAAACACGGGTACCACATTAGCCTCTGCAATTTCAGAGGCCTTCATCGGACAGCACCATAACCCCATGCCACTATGAGCCCAGATGCCATCCATGAGAAAGGCTCTGCACTATGGCATTTCAGTAGCAGTTTGGCTGAGATCTGGCACACTACCATTTTTCACAGTAGATCCATTAGTCATTTGGCGGTTATATGTATTTTTTTTTATCGGCAAAAATATATATATATTTCATTATGTAAATAGGGATGAAGTACCAGAGGTACTTTGTACATAGATAGGATCCCATAGATATGGTTCCTCAGAAAAAAAAAAAAACTAATACAGTTTAATTAGGAACCATATTATGGCTAATACATCTGTTAAAGCCCTAGTAAAATCTACCCTCTACTGATACAAAAAGCCTTGTCAAATATGACTTGACCAGTGGTTAAAGTTAATTGTGAAATCTTTCTTGAAATTTGTAAGCCAGGTCCAGGTTAGTAACATTGCATCCTCCATCAGCTTGTTTCCATTGAAGCTTTCATTTGAAAATACAATTTTATTGCGCATCTGCTAAATGGATCATACCACAACCACCCACCAGCATTGCCATCTCTTAACCCTTATGCCAGCCACCTGGACAAATGAATGTTGAAGGAAGTGACAGCGAGGGTTTAAAGGAAGAACACTGCTAATATTCATCCACGACAAAGTTTCCCACCAAATAGACTGAATTTTAGTGCAGTGAATGAATAAATGAGATGCCTCCTCCTCCACCTTGCCACAAAAAGGACATAAAAACTCCATAATCTGCACTTGCCTCCTCTGTAAATTTTTCTTTGTTGGCAATCTATCTTTAAAAAGTCTCCACGCAAATACTGCATATTTTCTGGGGATCCTCAACTTCCATATCTCCGCAAAACCTTCCTCCTTGCTTCCAGCTGCTCCCTCCTCCCATAAAAACTGATATGCATTATGTGTAGAATATATACCTGATGGGTGTCCTATCCATTCCCACTCATCATCTCCTTGTTGCTGTATGGATCTACCTTCAACTTCTCCAAGGAAACTAATAGCCGAGTCAATTTCGAAGTCAAAAAACGGTCTTCTCCAAAGGAAACGCCACTCCCATCCATTAACATTGTGAAATCCCATTTGTCGGATAGACTGGTGCTGCTGTGATGAAATGAGATAAATTCTAGGGTATTTTTCTGCTAGTGATATCCCCTGACTCAGCCACCTATCCTCCCAAAATTTGATCCTTTCCCCAACTCCAACCTTCCATCTAAACCCATCTTGGAGGGCTCTACCCTGACATGGGTAATGTAAAGCTCTTTTTAAGTCCCTCCATCAGACTGACTCATTGGCTGCCCTGCCCTCTTCCTCCAGCCCCCTCCCTCCACCATATTTCGACTCCAGTACTCTAGCCCAAAGCTCCCCTTGGTTCTGCAAAAGATGCCACTTCCATTTGCCTAGCAGAGCTAGGTTAAAAGTACTGATGTCTTTCATGCCAAGGCATCCCCTCTCTTTTGGTAAACAGACAGTCTCCCATCTAATCCATGCAATCTTCTTTTGGTCAGAACCACCTCCCCATAGGAATCTGCGCTGTATTTTCACTAACTTAATAACCACTGATTGAGGCACCCTGAAAAAAGAAAAGAAATAGATAGGAATTGATGTTAGTACTGCCTGTATTAATGTCACTCTCCCCCCAAATGAGATGTGCCTTTGCTTCCATTTTCCCAACTTTCTCTCACAATTTTGGATAATCGATTCCCACATATGACACCTCCTCAGATTGGCCCCTATGGGTATGCCAAGATAAACAAAAGGAAAAGTCATCAAACCACAATTCAGATAATTGGTCGCAGCTTGCTTCCCATGGTTTGAAACTCCAAAAGCTCCAAAACTACTTTTAGCAAAATTGATCTTTAAGCCTGAGACCAGTTCAAAGGACCTTAGGATAACTTTTATAGCTTCAACATTCTCCTTAGACGCTTCCCCAAAGAAGATTGTGTCGTCCGCATACTGTAGGACACTGATGGCGGTTAAATGTATAATAAGCGCCTAAAAAATTTTGTCACCGAGTGTAACCATTTTCCATATTGCTAGCCTAAAAAATCAAAATAATACCACAATATTTGATTAGAAAATAACGTAGCTGAGAGTAATTCGAGTAATCCCCTCAGTCCTGTCTTGCTGACATTGATGTGTGAATGTAATTAAAATACTTGAGAAATCAAAATTCTTTTTTTTTGAGTTTCTAATAATTTTAAGTTTTTAATAAATGAATAATTTTTATTTTGAGTTTCTAATAATTCTTTTATTATATTATATTCTTGATATATTAAAGTTTTTATTTTGAGTTTATGTTATCAGCCAAGTTATACTTACACCTTAAATACATAGGTTAAATTTTAAAACATAAAAAATAAGATATGGGCATTAAAATTTAGAGCTTATTTACATCTTTTACCTATATATTTGTTTTAAATCTCAAAATATTATCTTATATCATTATCATGTAGTTTGGATTGAGAAGAAATGGATCCTAGTATTGTTGACACTGCACTTACTTCAAGAAAACGTAAAAGAGAAGAGTATAAGAATATAATCTTATTAGTTTATGCTTGTGTTGTTCATATGGTCATTGGTGTAGTGACATGGTATCATAATAACTATTTTGTTAAGGAACCAACCCGTAATTGGAAACTAGAACATCACAGCTTCCTTAATCATCTTTATAGAGGGACCGATAAAGATTGCATTGAACAATTGAGGTTTAGTAAAAATGCATTTTTTAACCTTTGTAGAATTTTACAAGAAAAGGATGGATTAGTAAGAACAAGAAATGTTCCAACAACTAAAGCAGTAGCAATGTTTTTACATATCCTTGCTCACAACCTAAAGCATAGGGTAGTGCAATTTAGTTATTGTAGATATAAGGAAACCATAAGTAGGCAATTCAATGATGTCTTGAGAGCGGTAATGAAACTGAGCAAAGACTATTTGAATTTTCAACCCTGTACTTTAGAAGGTGCGGAAGCAAACAAGTGGATTTGGTTTGAGGTAAGTTTATCAATTGTTAGGAGAGATTAGTTAATTATAAAATTTCCTTATAATCTAAAAAAATTGTCTTGTTTGTAGAGATGTATTGGAGCACTTGATGGGACTTATATTCCGGTTACAGTTTCTCCTGATGAGAGACCTAGATATCGTAATAGAAATGGTGATGTCTCTACAAATGTGTTAGCTGCTTGTGGTCCAAATTTAAGGTTTATTTATGTGTTACCTGGGTGGGAAGGGTCTACAGGAGATTCTCAAGTATTACGAGATGCATTACGTTGTCAAAACAAACTTGAAATTCCAACTGGTAATATTTCTTGGAAATAATTTTTTTTTTTTTTTTTTGTCTAGTTTAAGCCTATGTTCGTTATTTTAAACATGGTAGGTAAGTACTCTCTTGTGGATGCGGGATATACCAATGGTCCGGGGTTTTTAGCACCATATCGAGGGACTAGATATCATCTCAATGAGTGGATTGGAAACACCCCTTAAAGTTACAAGAAGTTATTTAATCTTTGTCATGCAAGTGCCCACAATGCAATAGAAAAGTCATTTGGGATCTTGAAAAAAAGATGGAGTATATTAAGAACTCCTTCATTTTTTGATATAAAGACAAAAATAAGAATTATTAATGCTTGTTTTGTGTTTCACAATTTCATAAGAGACAAGCAACAAACTAATAAACTTTTAGAAGTTCAAGACTTAGAATTCTTATATGTTTTTTATGAAGAGTTAGTCCATCAATCAAGGGAAGGAGTTCAAAATAATCTCATAGATGATATCATAACTATTCAAGCTACTAAGGAATGGACAAGATTTTGAGATACATTAGCTATGAATATGTTTGCTAACTATCAAGTTAGAAGAAAATTTGCTTAGGGATAGTTCTTTTTTAAATGTAATTTGCTATTGCAGACAAACTTTGTGTGCTTTGTTACTATTGTACTTTTGAAGATAGACTTTTATGTACTTTGCTATTGCATAAAAACTCTACTTGAAATATTTTTTATGAGTGTGCAATGGACTAGTCAAATGAATAAAGTAGGTTGCATCTAATATTTGTTATGTGCAGGTTAAATAAGTGACATTAACTTCAATGGAGTCATCTAATGAAAAGATGACAGGCAAAAGAAAAGTTTTAGGAAAAAATAACGAGGAAACAAAAAGTTATTTTACATGAAATTTGGAGATGGAACGTGTATTGGTTGATGTACTTAGAAATCAAAGGAATTTGGGCAACAAGGGTGACAGAGGTTGGAAAAGGTCAGCATTGAATGCTACAACCGTAGCGTTGTCTACAAGCTTCAATGTTAATGTCACCTAAGATAATGTCAAAAACCGTATCAAATTATGGAGATCGTGGAATGGTATTGTAAGTGACATCCTTGTCTAGAATGGGTTTAATTGGTATGGCACTAAGCACATGATCACAATTGAGAATGAAAATGCTTGGGATGAACAATGCACTGTAAGTATTCTTTAATATGTTGCTATTTGTTATTCAAAGTAGATTGGATTTGACTTTTTCTTGTTTTCCAGTCGCATAAATCGGCTAAACCGTTTCGATTCAAGGTGCTTCAAAACTGGGATGATATAGTGGATTTGTGTGCTAAAGATAGAGCCATTGGTCATGGAGCTGAAATGGCTATGGATGCTGATGAAGCGATGAGTAGAGAAACAAATAAAGTGGAATGCATCGGGTTAGGTGTTACTGCTACCATAGACTTAGAAGAACCAAGCTCTAATACAAAAGGAAAAAGACAAGGTTCAACTTGTTCAGGCACACATTCTCACAAGAGAAGATGGGAGAAAAAAGAAGGAATATCAGCTTCTTTGGATAAGATGACCAACTCTTTTAACCGAATGGTAGAAAAAATGGATGGATGAAGATATTCGAGAAGTGTTACGTGAGACGACTTTGATACATGGTCTTAATAGACAACAATGGGCTAAAGCTATTAAATGGTTAGCTGACGATCCAAAGTCGTTAGCTACCGTGAAAGTCCTCCCAATTCACAGAAAGACATTATGTTTTAACACAACTTGCAGAATGAAACTTGGTGAGTAACCTTTTGTCTACATTTCCAATTTCAACTTTCAAATTATAAAATTGTGTCTTTTTTATGTCTAGTTGAAGTGATATTTTTACTATAGTTATTTGCATTTCCTATTGTGACTTATATTATCTTGTTTCTTCCATGTCAGATTATTCTGAGCAAGGAATAGGGAGGAATTGCATTCTTACAAAGCAAGAAAAAAAATTTATTATTCTAAAATTGTTTGATTATGTTGTTTGTTTTGGATCCTCTAATTTGCAAAATAATTCGGGAATTATTAAATATTATAAGTGAAGTGACATCAATGTTGATGATATATGATTTTAGGTTTTTTATGGATTGAAGTATTTTCTTCCCTTAAGAACAATGAAATTAATATCATTTGAATTTTGTATGAGATAATTGTCCTTAAATCACTTATAAAATTATTTAATTCTTCCATGTCAGGTTATTCTGAGCAAGGAATAGGGAGGAATTGCATTCTTACAAAGCAAGAAAAAAAATTTATTATTCTAAAATTGTTTGATTATGTTTTTTGTTTTGAATCCTTTAATTTGCAAAATAATTCGTGAATTATTGAATATTATAAGTGAAGTGACATCAATGTTGATGATATATGATTTTAGGTTTTTTATGGATTGAAGTATTTTCTTCCCTTAAGAACAATGAAATTAATATCATTTGAATTTTGTATGAGATAATTGTCCTTAAATTACATAATTATTTAATTCTAATATGTTTTTTAAAATTATTGCGAGACTAGGTAATTAATTTTTTTAACAAGAATAAGGAATTACATATCATTCCTCTTTTAATTTTGCAGTATTGTTTAATCCAAGTTTTTTTGTGTTACTACAAGAATATTGTGTAAGATTCAAAATTGTTTAGCATTAAAATTATTTTTGATTATTTAATTATTAAATATTAAAAAAATATAATAATATATTGTATAACATTAAATTTATTTTGAATATTTAACTATTTAAAAATGACTCATATTTATTTTCATTCAATATTAAAATTTTAATTTTCAAATAAATATTTAAGAATGAAAACTTGAATTTCATTGAAATTGAATTACTTTATCCAAATAAGGAAATTAAAAGACAAGCAATTGAATTGTCTCATTCAAACAAAATATTTATAAAATGAAAGGAATTTAAATTAAGATAATTAAAATGTTGTGCATTTAAATTTTTTTGAAATTTTTTAATCCCTCATCCAAACACAGGTTGTAGTATGAGATAGAAAATTCAATTCAATAAAATAAGATTATTGTTCCCTCACAAATTCAATTCAATTCAGTGTATCACGGTTCCTATTTTTTTCTTGGCTCTCGTTGCCTTAGTTTGTTACTGTCCAACATTTATCATAGCAAAAGTATTGCCGTTGTCACAAAGCTAGAAACTGGTGCAGGTTTTTAAATAACTCGATGGAAAATGAATGGTCAATATAAATTTGAAGCTTGAAAATTGAAATTCGAGGTTGAAATTTGGGAACCTAAAATAAGAAGTGGAGAAGGATAAGCTCAAACAGTAGATTGGATGAAACCTCTAGTCTTAGCATCAAAATGAATCCTATTAATTTTTTAAAAAATATCATCACTAACTTTTTTTTGGGCCCCACTTCTTCTTGGGCCTAGAGCCAATGCATCTATGTTCAGCGTGGGACGTGGACCTGACGTGTTTCTGGACAAAAAATTATCCAAATCAAACATAAAAAAATATAATTTGATTTGATTTGAATTTAATATTAAATCCGAATCAAATCATTCTTGTAGTTTGGTTTGGCTAACTTATTTATATGTAGCATATATAATGTAGAAGATTTATTTCAATTATAAGTTCACTTGACTCCTTAAAAGATTAAAATAGTTCATGATTCCCAAGTTGTAAGATAGTGGTGAGTAGTATATTGGTTCTTTGTGATTAGATAGCATGAATTTTACATGTTTAGTTAAAATTACAATACAAATCATATTTAAATATTAATTATAATTTTAAATATTATATAATTTTTTTAATAATTTAAAAAAATTGACCACGTGAATAAAATATAAATTTGTATAATTTAGTTAAATTATATTTTTTTTATATTTTTCATAATTTGTAAAAAAAAAATAATCAAAAGTTAATTTTTATAAAATTATACGTAATTTTAATGAAATGGTAATTTTTTTCGTTTAAATATAATTTATATTAGATCCTATTATTATTTGATTTGTTATTCAATGCACTCCAAATATTAGCTTATCTTGCTCTTATTCTATCATGTTCTTTTCTTGCTCTTTTATCCTATCAAATCTTCCCACGAAACCAGCTATTAGGATAGTATTATAAAAGGCAACCAACTTAAATACATGAAATTATGTAATTGAATGACAATATAAAAATTATTTACGTGATTAATGCATGTATTATTTATTTATTTAATCTTAATTCTACAAATATCTAAAGTACATTATTTTATACCTACCCTTGTATTTAGGGCTGACAATGAACCAAACCAATTTGACATTAATTTGAGACTCAAATCAATAATTAATTTGTTAACATTGGTTCATGCACCAAATAAGATGAACTTGAGCTAAAGATTAAGCTTGTTATATAAATGAACTAAACTTAAGCAATGCACAATTAGATTTATTTGTTTTATGAATCGACTCAATAGATAGATAAATAGATATGAACTGAACTTAAGCTATGTACAATGAGATTTGTTTGGTTTATGAATGAACTCGATAGATAGATAGATAGATAAACAGACAAACAAACAAACACATATATATAATAATATATTTATTGGGTAAATACCCATTTACGTCTTTAAATATGTTAGGCGCTGACAATTAAGTCCCATAAAGATGAAAAATTAAAATTTTGTCCTCGAATATGTACAAAGTGCAATAAATTTGTAATATTATTAAGTTTCATCAATTAACTCAAATGGTTGTGTCTATGTGACACCTTTGGTGATGATGTGACAACTAACCATTGTCACATGTCATTCACCTAGTTGTCATGTGTCAATAAATTTACTTTTTAATTTGGTCTCTGAAGTTAATAACTTGTTGGCATTTTAGTCATTGAACTTAATCACTTATTGATATTTTGGTCCCTGAACTTAACACATACTATTAATTTGGTCTTTGAAAGCACTTTCAAATTTCAATTAAGTCTTATGTTACATGAAATTATTAGTATAGACATTATCATATTCTCTCAATTTTATTATTTTTGCAATCCTACCATTTAAATTTTACTATAAATATGAAACTAATTTACAAGTGATTACATCACAATAGTAAGTGGTATATACAGGACACTACTAATAAGATATCTTCTACCCAAATCAAGTTATCATCTTATATGTTATTAATATGTATATAATGTTAGATTAATTAACTAATTAATCTATTTTATAGACTAATATTAATGATGAAAAGACCATTAAAAAAACTTGACAATTAGAAACGAAGAAAACTAATGGTAGAACTAATTTATTGCACATTTTGCAAATCTGGGATCATTTTAATTTTCCATCTTTCAAAGACCTAATTGTTAATGCCTAATAAATTCAAGTACGAAAATGAGTATTTACCCTATAATCATAATTTCAAATTGAATTGAGTTAATGATCTAAATCGAGTTGTTCATGAGCTTGAATTAAATTATGTTTGAACTTGAAAAAAAAGTTAATATTAAACTCAAGTCTAGCTTCAAACAAAACCAATTCATATCGAGTAAAATTGAGATAAACAAGTTCAACTCGATATGACTCATTTCCAGTCTTGCTAGTTGCACCCATTGGACAAGAATTTCCTTTTGCTCTTTTATCTTGAGCTAGTTTAACTATATTTTTACTAGCGATGCAAACGACAAGGGGGTGTAAAGTTAAGTGCACCAAAAAGATTTTTGACATATAGTCAACAAGAGAAATGCTAGAAATACACTCTTTTATTGTTAAAATTTATTGAAAATGAAAAAAATTTGTGGGACTTATATCATATTTAACGGGTCTCTCTCTAGATTTTATAAATCAATAAATTCTAACTCTTTAGAGAAAGTGTGTTAAAACTTAAAAGGGGTGTGTTAGAGATAGAGAGTGTAAATGAAAAGTATATGAAAAGGAGTGTGTTCCTAGAACTTCTCTAGTAAACAATTACCAATCGGTTTCCTTTATTAATTATTAAACATTTTTCTCCAAATAAATGATAAGATAGAGAGTGTAAATGAAAAGTATATGAAAAATTTCAGCTACAAATATGCATATATTTACCTCAGATGCTGAATATAGAAGGTTAAATGTATATACCATATAAGGCCTTCAAATGAGATTCCCAGAATTGCTAATCTAGAAACTACTTTAATGCGGTCAAAACACAAGCTAGAAAGTCCACAAAGGCGCGCATTTGATTTGTCAAATCAAACTTTGGTCCACTAAACTAGACTCTGTAGTTCTATAAATTGAACTCAACCTTTCTTCTATGCCACACCTCATATTCATATTTCATATAATACCCATGGATTCAGAAAACGTGCCAAACTTGAGCGACGTCACTAAGAAGACCAAAGGTCGGCAAAAGATAGAGATGAAGACGATAGCCAACAAGTGTAGCCTTCAAGTGACATTTTCAAAGCATCGAACTGGAGTTTTCAAGAAAGCGAGTGAGCTTGCCACCCTTTGTGGTGTGGACCTTGCTGTGATTATGTTCTCTCCCAATAACCATGTTTACTCCTTCGGTAGCCCTAATGTGGATTCTGTAATCCAACGTTATACGACAGAGGGCCCACCTCCCCTCTTCACCCAAGACCTCAATGAGGCCCCTTGCACCATGGATGAGGGTGAGCTCCAAGCACACCTCAACTGTTTGTCCAACCAAATTGACGCGGAGAAGCAACGTGTAGAGGATCTAAACCATTTGTTGATGGCTGCGAAGGATCACATCTGGTGGGATGTGCCAATTGAAAGCATGAGCAATGCCCAACTCGAGAAGTACCATAAGATGTTGAAGGAGATAAAGTTGAAACACATGAGACATACACATGGAGAATGATCTATTTTTGGGTTCTTTTGATTTCTTCATATGAGATCTATCATTGTTGATGTCCTACTTAAATTTTTAGTTTGTGTTTTTCAATTCTGGTTTAGAATAAGCACTAGCTTAATCGGTTTCATGTGTGGGACATGGTTAGGACTGATTATCTAGGGTTTAGGTTTTGTTATCTTAAATATAATCTTCATCATGTTGTTGGTGAACCGTGTTTTCTTTATGTTGTTTCTTTGATTTTTAATTGGGGATTGTAGTTGTTCATGTAGTTTCTACATATTGTGTTGTTTCAATGAAAGGACATCTTGTATAAGTAAATTTATAATTATATCTAAAATTTCAATCTTTTGAACTCCAATCTTTTGAAAGGCATAGGTATAAACAATTAAAATTCAATTCCATTTTGTTAGGGTCAAAGAAACAATACTAATGTATGTTACTCAGATTGACATCTGGTTATCCTCAATTCCAGGACAAAAAAAGTTTTTTGTGCATAAACGAAGCTATGAAAAATAATTTGTACAGTAAGACATAGGAAAAAGAAACAAGATCTAAAATCTAAGAAGTACCTTTTCTCATGCTTAACTTCTGGTGCAATGACTTTCAACTGGTCACGTAAATGTTCCTGATCTAAACCAATCAATTGTTCCATCTGTGCTAGTCCAACAGGATACCAACAACCAGATTTGGGATTTGCTTCTTGATTGGACATGCTAGTTCGGAAAGCAGAAAAACTAAAACCCACAAGCCTTTCACGGAGCTCCTTTTCACTGCTTAGAAGAACTTTAGTCACTTAGTAATTTTTTTTCCATGGCAGGACATACATCTTCCAGCTTTTGAAACTTTTTGTTTATTTTAGTTATTTGATCAGCATCCAGCTCTACTAACATTACACATCTACGTATTATATTGAGAGAAGTGTAGTAGTTGAGAAGGAATATCTGACAAGCTTGAAGAGAAGAATGATAAAACTTTTCCAGGAGGAGGATCCATATCTAATTGTAGAAAAGATGATAAGATCCACCTGATAAGTAAATGTTCTGCATATTTTAAATTGTTTTCCTTGAATGATGATAATGCTGCAATTATATCTTAAAGAACCAGAGGCTTATCATGACAATGATATTGGTCTAAAGACCAAATGATATTGGTTCCCCAAGAAGTTAACTCTTTCTCCAATGTAAAATGAAAAGGGAGATTTCAGCTGAGCATCCACTTGTAGCCCAACAATCCAAAAGTATTCAGTAGTTGCCCTCAGAATCCAAAGTTCAAGAAGAATGTCAAATTTCAACATTTGTAATTTTTCTTTCATGAAACCTATATTTAGGAAAAGACAAAGGGTACAAGATAAGATTACAGAAGCGTAGTGAAAACATTAAGCTACAAATGTTTTTTGTTTCAACTTTCAAGGTCAAATGGCAGTACAATCATTGTAAATATTCAAGATTTCTATCCGTTGGCATCCTTTTCCTACTTTGGACTGGAGTGACTTGAGTTGCAATTTTGTATGAAAATACTTCCAATTGGTGCCAAGTTATAATTAACCAGGAAAAAAAATGCATTTATCCCTGAACCCCCCTTCTCACTCTGTCTCCCAACATACTCAACCAGGAAAAGAAGCCAAGAAAATGATAACTTGAAAATCATGTTTATACCTTCCTTCATACATTCGATTCAGTTTCTCAACATTGAAACAATGAACCAGCAATAACAAGCAATAATAATCACTGATTAAACTGAAAATAAAAAACACTGAAAATGCAATAATAATCACTTGTCAAAGCAAAAGCAAGGACAAGAATTTCATGTGAGTATACATAGCTAACAGCCAGCAAAGCACTGATTAGACCGAGCAAAATAAATAAATAGAAGATATTAAAACTGAAAATGAAATTGCAAATCAACCCATTTAACATAATGCTTCTTTGAAAAAAGCTAAACATATTTAGCAGTTTGGAACTTAAGATTAATATAAATTGTAGGCTCTCTCTTAAGTAGGGTTAAGGAATCAATGGTGAACTACAAAGTCACCTATTAGCTACACAGAACAGAGGAATAAATAATAAGTTACAATCAAACATCAACATCTATGAATATATCCCCCCTTCTTTAGTTTGACTACTGATAAACTTTGTGAATTTATCCCCTTCTTTAGTTTCCTAGTTTCCTAGACATCTATGAACGACATCATTTTGATGCATTAAAATATATGAATATGTAAAGGATTGATATACAAATGCATAAAGCTAGAATGGAAAGAAAATATCATACAGTAGCAATGACAAGATTTCCATGGGACACTTCCACACCAAAACATGAATCAAATGCATCTCTTGAAATCTGCAAGAAAAAAAAAATGATTTAGTAGGGAAAAAACAAAAGATCATACTGACAAGGGGAGATAGAAACTAAAAAGGACAGTAATAACATATGCAGATTGAACTGTTATGAGGCATATCAAAAACAAGGGTTACTTCATCAAGACGATTCTCATGCAAAATCCAGCTCCGCACTAAATTATCCTATCAAATTTAAACAACAATTCATTCATCATAAATACATCTAATCTATGCACGTCAAAAGCACCAAAAAAAATTAGAAGACATCTTAGCAACCATACAAAAATAAATGAAAGAGTGTAAAGCAACATCTTGCTGAATGTATTATTGTATTATAGACGGTAAAAAGTTGGTCAAATGACCTATTTGTATCTATCTTTTTTTTTTTTCATTTTAATCTTTTATCTTTTAAAAAGAGTTTATTAGTTCTTTATCTTGCTAAATTGAGTCAAATCGGTCAAACGCAGTTAATAATTTAAAATATTAACAGCGAAAAACCACCACAAAATTTGTTTCAGTTCTTCCCTTCTCCTTCCTATTCTTCTCCCCACACAAACCCAAAAAATAAAATTCTACCTAAATTTCTTTCCCCAAAATCCTAACTCCCCAGAATTTCGCTACGCCCTCTATATCCTCTCCAACCGCCTCACCCCGACACTGCCGCCGTTGTCGACTCACGTCGCCTGGGTAGCGAGTCAAAGAAGTGAGTCAGTCCGACTCGACGGTGATTCTTTTCTCCTCAGGAACCATTGGGAACTTGAAGGGTATGTTCCTCATGCACAGCAACTTTATTGCACTAATTGGAGGGTTCTATCACCTCAGAAACGTGGTGGATGGTGACCCGCACCTGGTGTCGCTCTTCACGTAACCCCTGTTACACGTGTTCGGGTTCTTCATGCTGGTTAGAGCCATTACCATCAGGGAGACGCTCGTCTTCCTGCAGAGGTTCGACTTCGAAGGGATGCTCAAGGCCATAGAGAAGTATAGAATCACCTACATGCTGCTGTTGCCGCCACTCGTGGTGGCGCTGGCAAAGTCAGAGCTCGTGAAGAAGTATGATCTGAGCTCGCTCCGATAATTGAGCTGCCAAGGTCTTCAGAGCCAAATTCCCCAACGTGGAAATTGGGCAGTTGAACAAACTGCTTTATTTATTTATTTAACTTTTTCTGCATTTTAGGGGAAAGAAATTTGGGGGAAGAATTTGAGTTTCTCGGTTTGTGGGGAGGAGAAGGAAAGAGCTCAAAAAATATATTTTGCGCTAGTTTTAACTGTTAATATTTTTAAATATTAACGGCATCAAATTTTAGTGGAAAAAAAAAGTCAACTTGAATTAACTTAAAAAGATAATAAATTAATAGAAACTTTTTAAAAGATAAAGAACTAAAATGAAAAAAAAAAAGGTAAAAGACCAGTCTTTTGGCATAAAGAATTTAATGTATAATCTAGTAAACTAATCTTATAACTCTCCAGTTAATATAAAACATAAAACTAATCATTCTTGATACCAAATTTTTGCTTCATTATGAAAGCAAATCGGTTGAAGCCATGAAATGAGTTCAGAGTTTCAAATTCTAGAAAAGTAAGCAAGTAAATTGTATGACATTATATTTAGGTCATCCACATCATGATGCCTTATGGAAGCTCTCAAAACTTGTAACAAGACAATACCTAATAAAACTTTGAATGATTGTTGTCCTTCATATTGTTTTGGTAAGGCACACTGCCCTCTACTGCTTCAACTACTGTTTATAGTGCTCCTCTTGAACTCCTCTTTACTGATTTTATGGGGAGCACCACTGAGTCATCTAGTGGCACTATTATTTTCTCACATGCAAATTTATCTTTCCAAAACACAATCTAACACACTCCAATGATTTTCTTAGTTTAAATCTACAGCTGAATTGTAGTCTAACACTAAACTCGGGTCATTCAAACAGATTGGGGTGGGGAATTTTGTCCTTTTCTGTTCAATTTGGAAATTGTACAGACTCAATTGTGGCCACACTCATATTCGAAATGAGTCAGTAGAAAGGAGACACATACATATAGTAGAAACAAGTCTCTTACTCCTGGCTCATGCCTTTCTCGATTCTCACCGCAATTTTATTAATAAAGTGTCATGTTCTGCACTTCAATCACAATCCCCAAATTTCAAACTTTATAATCAATATCCTAATTACACACTCTTAAAGGTGTTTTGGCTGCACTTGATTTCCATTTTTCAGACTCAGACCTTATAAAATGTCCTTTAGCTCAAATGGATGGATGTGTCTTCCTAGGTTACTCCATCTCTCATAAGGGACAAGTGTGTCTGTGTGTGGATTCTAGAGACTATTTCCTTGGGATTGAGGTTCAGCATCTTTGTGATGGCTCCCTCCTATCCCAATCCAAGTATATCAATGACTGGAAGCCAAGATGACAGGCAAAAGGCATCTCTACCCCTACGTTAGGTAACAACAAACTCTCTTGTTTTGGGTCCAATTATGTTGGAAGACCCCACTTTTTACAGGTCCCTAGTGGGGGCACTACAGTATGCCACTATCACTAGACTAGAAATAAGCTTTGCATTGAACAAAGCATGTCAATTTTTGTCCCAGAAATTGGAGAAGCACTCAAAAATAGTGAAGAGAATTTCGAGATACCTTAAAGGAATTGTTAACCATGGTCTACTAATTCAAACTATTCATACTTAACAACCATCTCTTATTGCATTATGTGATGCAAACTAGGCCTCATTAATAGATGATTGATAAAAGGTCCTCTTTAGGTGCTTGTATATATCTTAACCCGAATTTAATTTTATAGTGGCTCAAGAAACAAAATTTAGCGGCCTAGTCCAGAATTGAGGCTGAGTACTGCATCTGAAATCCTATGGATTCAATCTCTTCTGAGTTTTTTCAGACTCCAAAGATCTACTATTACAACCTTAGTACAATCTGTCACACAATCTTGTTTGGCACTCCAGGACAAAGCATATGAAATTGGGCACTTTTTTATGAGCAAAAAGGTCCTAAATAAAAGCATGTTAGTGTGTCGCGTTCCATCTCCAGACTAATATGCAAATACTCTTACTACTAAAGCTATAACTCTTTTGTGGTTTGTTGTCCCTTCATGAGAAACAAATAGTGTTTAACAAGCTTGTACTTGTTCACCCAACCTGAGTTTGAGGGGGTAATTATGGAGTATATCTAGCATACTGTCGCAGAGCTTTGGGTAGCTCATGTTATGCATAATGCCAACCGTATAGCTGTTTTAGTTAACCACAATTAATTATATAAGATTCTAACTTCTAAGGTTCTGGAATTTGTTGTAACAGACTTCAGACACTTGAAAACCCGACATCTGTCTCTGTAGATATATGTGGAACTTATGCAGTTAATTAAGTAACTTTCTGTGAAATATACATTTAAGATATGATTGATATGCTTTAATTGTATAGCTAAAATTAGGGATTTCCTTATTTATTCTTCATTATTAGGTTTCCTTTATTATGTATCCATTTTTATTATAAATAAAGGTATTGTGTGTGATAATAACATACAACACGGTATATTAGTCTTTTTACATGGTATCAGTAATTTAGGTTTTTCGATCCCCTTCTCCTTTCTTTTTTTTCTTTTAGTCACAACCCCTTCTCTCTTTTTTTTCATGTCAACAGTACCGCAACTGTGGCAAGCCCTTCCTCATCGCTATTTTGATCTCTTTTCGCCAATGTGACCACACCACTAGGACCGTCTTCCTCCAGCAAACCCATCACTGCATGTCCCGCCCCATGCGCCACCATAAGACCTGCACATGACACTCACATGCATGGATGAGATCGGCGTGTGACTCAGATTCTAGCATGCACATGATCAGCGATCCAACTCACCACCCTTCCCTACTCCAGCACACCTGTTTGGCCCATTTGGCTTCTTTTTTTTGTGTTGTTTGGTCACAATTGGTGCTTATTGGCCACCTTTTCTTTTTTCTTTGCCTTATTTGGTTCCTATTTTTTGTCATAGCTTCTGATTCTACTTTAGCTTCCTCCGCTATGACTTTCACCAATGTACCATTGATCTTGTGCGAAAAATTAACTAGGATAGCCAATCACAGCACATGGGCCGCCATTGTTTAGCTTTGGTTTCAAGGCCAAGGTCATGCCAATCACTTGACCACTCAAGTGAAGTATATTCCTACCTCAGAACAAGCCCGTTGGAAGCAAGTTTATGCTTCATTGTGCAATGTCCTCTAGTTCACTCTTGCTCCCAACCTCCAACCACAATTTCAAGCTTTTCCCACTTGTAATGAGGTATGGAATAAGGCTAAGTAGGTTTATTCCAACAATGTTCATCGTCTCTACAACGTCATAACTGCCTTGATGAACACGAAATTGGAGAACATGGATATGCAAATCTACCTTGGTAAGCTTGAAAGTGTAATTGCTGATTATAACACTCTCATGCCTTTTATGAGTGATGTAGAAATGTTTTATAAGCAGCGCAACCAATTCTTTATGGTTCTTGCCCTTGTTGGGCTTACAATTGAACTTGAGGCAGTGCGCAATCAGATTTTGTCAGGTTCTGTTGTTCTTTCCTATGACACGGTCAATGAACAACTTCTTCGCCTCTCTACTCCGCATGCCTTTGGATCATCCTCTACACCAACTGGAGATTTCTTTGCTCTTGTCTCCCATTCTTCTAATCACGGTTGACATTCCAGATGTTGCAACATTTATGGTCATATTGAAGTCAGTGAATGTGGCTCAAGTCGCCTTCCTTGCCAAGGCTGTAGTCGCCTCTCCTGCCTTGCCTGCAGATTTTACTATTTATGCTATTGAGTACAATGACTTGATTCAGCTTCAAGCAACCTAACCACCTGCATCACCTGTTACTGTTGTGGCTCAGTCTGGTAATCCTGTAGCTTTTATCTCCCATTCCCTTTTCTCAAACCCTTGATCCTTTACTCTGGTGCCTCCAATCATATGACTTGTAACCGAAACCTTTTTTCTCATTTTTCCTTTTCAAATTCCCTGCCCTCTGTTACACTCGCAGATGGCTCTTAGGTCCCAATTCATGGCATCGGACAAACCCACCCTCTTCCTAACTTTTCCCTAAATTTTGTCTTTTTTTTCTTGGTTATCCTTTTAATTTAATCTCAATTAGCAAACTTACTCGCTCACTTGACTATTCGATTTTGTTTGTTAACAATTCCATTCTTCTACAAGATTGATGCATTGGACGGACTATTGGAGCAGGACATAAGTTTGAAGGATTATAACAAGTTTCACCGCCAATGGCCTATGTCTCTCTAGAACTTGCTCATCCGTGTCTCGATCATCCTAGTCTTGACAAACTACACCTTTTAGTTCCAAGTCTTTCTATTCTTAAGTCCCTTTAATGTGAGTCGTGTCAGTTAGGAAAACATGTCTATCATACTTATAGTTCTCATGTCAATAAACGTGTTGTATCAACTTTTGTCTAAGTTCAATCTATATTTTGGGTTGTGTCTGTTCAACCTTGGGGTATTTCTATTTTGTTACCTTTATTGATGATTTTTCCAAATGTAGTATGGTTTTCTTAATGAAAAGACGTTCTAATGTGTTCTCCATTTTCCAAGATTTTGCATGTGAAATTCTAAATCAATTTGGTGTTTTCATTAAGATTTTATGCATTGATAATGCTCGTAAATATTTGTCCTCCTAGTTTTTATCTTTTCTAACCTTGCAGGAAATTCTTCATGAGACCTCATGTACCCACACATCACAACAAAAGGGTGGTGCTTAAAGGAAAAATCATCATTTAGTTGAAACAACTCATACTCTTATCCTTCACTAAAATGTTCCACATCGTTTATGGGGTGATGCACTTTTTACAACTTCATACCTTCCTTTTTTCTTGGAAATCAGGTCCCTTACTCCATTTTGTACCCTAAACAGCCTCTATACACTATCTCTCTCTATGTCTTTGATTGCACTTGTTATGTCCATGATCTTACACCAAGTAAAGATAAGCTTTCTGCTAAGTCCCTAAAGTGTCTTTTGCTTAGGTACTCATGTCTTCAAAAAGGTTATTATTGTTTTTGTCCTCAACTTCAATAGTATATTGTCTCTATTGATGTTTCCTTCTTTGAGAATACCCTTTTTTTCTCTAGTTCCACTACTGAAGATATTCCTTTGGATGTTCACACTGGTATTCCACCTATTGTGCCAACCCCAATTGTTGCATCTACTACACCTCCGCTAATGGTCTATCTCAGATGTCTACAACCTCCACCAATGGTGCCTTCTCCTAATCCTCCAACATCATCACCTACTCCAACCCTCCATCCACCAACATTGCTTGTACCTAACCTCCCTATTGCTCTTAGAAAAGGTATTCAGTCTTCTCGCAACCCTAATGTTTTATATGCCTTTTCTCTTAATTATAGTCATTTGTCTCCCACCTATTTCTCTTTTGTCTCTTATTTGGGTTCTGTGTCTATCCCTAAGTCAAAAATTGAAGTCATGACTAATCCACACTTGTAACAGGCAATGTTGGAGGAAATGGCTGCTTTAGACGCCAACAACACTTGGGAACTTGTCCCTTTACCTACTGGCAAGACCATTCTGGGTTGTTGTTGAGTTTATAGAGTGAAGATCAAACCAAATGGAAGTATTGATCACTATAAGGTTCACTTGGTGGGCAAAGGATACACTCAAATTTCCAGTCTTGACTACAAGGACACCTTTTCCCCTGTGGCCAAAATTGCATTTATGCATCTCTTTCTTGCTATGGTTGCCATTCAACATTGGCCTCTTCACCAACTGGACATAAAAAATGCCTTCTTGCATGGTGAGTTGTAAGAAGAAGTGCATATGGATCAGCCTCTTAGCTTTACAGTTTTAGATGACTCTCAATTGATCTGCCAACTCCGTCATTCTCTTTATGGTTTGAAGCAATCTCCTCGTGTGTGATTTGGTCGTTTTAGCTTTGCCCTGCTCCAGTTTGGAATGACCCATTATGAGGCTGATCACTCAGTGTTTTTCATTCATTCTCCATCTGGACGTTGCATCTACCTTGTTATCTATGTTGATGACATTTTCATAACTGGCAATGATTCTAATGGTATTCTTCACCTTAGATCTCATCTCCATAGTTAGTTTCAAACTAAAAAAAGACATGGGTCCGCTCAAATACTTCTTAGGGATTGAATTTGTCCAATCCTCTTTTGGCATTGCCTTTCCCAAGAGAAGTATGCTCTAGATATCTTAACCAAGATTGGTATGCTTGATTGTCGCTCTAGTGATACTTCTATGAATCCTAATGTGAAGCTTCTCCAAAGTCAGAAGGAGCCATTGGAAGACCCGAGAAAATATCATTGTTTGGTGGGCAGACTAAATTATCTTACTATCACTAGACCCATAATTACTTTTGCAGTCGATGTGCTTAGTCAGTTTATGAAAGACCTAACTGATAGTCATTGTAATGTTGCAATGTGCATGCTGCAAAGTTGTTTGTTACTCTGTTGCTGATTGGGCAGGATCACCATCAGACAAAAGGTTCACCTCTAGATATTATGTCCTTAATGAAGGAAACTTGACCTCATGGAGAAGCAAGAAGCAGAAAACCATTGCTAGATCTAGTGTTGAAGCTAAGTATCGTGCTATGGCAGCAGCTGCATTTGAGATCACATGGCTTAAACAACTTCTCCAACAAATAAAATTTGGAGGTATTCAACATACAAAACTATTATGTGACAATGAGTCTGCTCTCCACATTGCTTCAAACCCGATCTTTCATGAGTGGACTAATCACATAGAAATTGATTGTCATTTTGTGCGAGAAAAGGTACTTAGGAGAAATCACCATTGAGTTTGTCAGCTCCAAAGATCAACTGGTAGACTTGCTCACAAAATCCCTCAAGGGCTTTCCTATTGATGATATTTGTAACAAGCTTGATTCAAATGACATCTGCTCTAACTTGACGGGGGTGTGAAATATATATTTAGGATATGATTGATATTCTTTAATTGAATAGTTAAAAATTAGGGATTTCCTTATTTATTCTTCATTATTAGGTTTCCCTTATTATGTACCCATTCTTATTATAAATACAAGTGTTGTGTGTGGTAATAACATACAACATAGTAAATTACTCTTTTTACACTTTCCAAATTTTGTTCGTATTTCTACCATCCCTTTCCTTTTATCTTTCTAATTTATAATCACTAGGGACCCAATTGGAATCCATAATCATAACAATTAGCAAATCAAGTTTAACCACGGAAATGAAAATCAAGATTGTATCTGGTAGAAAATTAAAAAGAAGATATAAATTGTAACACCCTAAAATTTCGTTAACTGTAAATTGATGTTTAAGGTATTTCCTATGTATTTGATTGATTTGGATGAGTCAAGGTGTTGTGTGAACTAGCTATGTGTGATTTGCTTGATGTTGATGTTGAATTGTGTGGAGTTTTATTGACTTAGATTGAAATTATGAGATTTTAAGTTTTACCTAAACTTGTTCCGGTAAAACTGTGATCTCAGACTCATTAACTGTTGGATCACCTTCAAATTTGTATTGTAGGTTCCTAACCCGTTTCCCCATAGTTTGACCATTGGGAGCTGCAAAATAACACTTTTTGGGCATCTCGCTTAGCGCGAGAATCCCCATAAGTGCAATTCCAACCCGAAGAGGAATTGCGCTCATTGTGAAATATTGCGCTCAGCACAAATCCCAACCTGAGAGGAATGACACTCAACACGGAAAGTCACACTTAGTTCCAAAAGTTGATTCCCACTTAGTGAGACGAGCTCATTAAGCGAGATCTGTAGATTATAAATACGTTCTTCAGCATGAAAAATATAATTTTTCACTTCCTCCTCTCCAAACGTCTACCCAAACCCTAATACCTTCTTCTCCACCACCCACGACCACCAGTGGTCACCATGAGCCGTCGTTGCTTGCAGCCGGCCCACCACACGGAGAGGAACACTTTAATTAGAGCGAAATCCTCAGAATCCACTTCAAGGATTTGGTGGGGAACAAGCTCTTAATTCTTTTTTAGGAAGTTTGAGTTTTTCTTAGTGTCTCTTGTGTTTTTTTAACACTTCCTTTGAAAAACCCTAGAAAATGAGACATTGTAAAAGTTATCATTTTATAAAATTGATGTTATTTTTGTGACCTTCATTGAACCTCGGTTACATTGGCGTGATTAGAATTTTCAAAGGACATGTCTTTGTAATAGAACCCAAAACACCCCTTAGCCCTTTTTGTTTTGACAGGGGTAATTGACTCCCGAGTGTTATTATTAACCTTGTTTTTGAAATATATACTAAATTGCCTTCGATTTCGTATGTAGAACTCTGCGTTTGGACCGACGAATGTGAACGAGAGAGGTCTTTGAGCAACGTAGAAAGGAGCTAACGGAGAGCTCACGATAAATGAAGGGAGTTTATTATAATTTATGACTTTTGATACCATAATTGGGGTCAGGGAACCTAACTATGGGGATGTATGTCTATCCTTGTTGCATTATGGTTTTCAAGAAAAATTTTGTTTTTGACTAATGGGGTATGATATATTTGTTATTGATGAATGAAATTGTGAACGATGTTGTTGTTGTAACGATTGAAATTTTTGGGAAAGGTCCCAATTACAGAGGAGACTCTGCCCAAATTTTGATATTTGTTCTTTTATTTACTTCTTTATTAGATTTTAAATGGGAATAAGAGTTTGTTTTGTAAACCATAGTTCTCTTTAATTTAGAATTTTTCCCTAAAATATCAATCACGCGATATTATGGATTGTTGTTGTATGAGACTTATGTTATTTGAAGACTTGAGAAGTGTGAATCTCATACATGAAATTATATGTATGAATTTGTGGGATGTGATTACTGATGATGTTGGTATCGATGATAATGTTTATATGAGGTGATGTTGTTATTGATGATAATATTGATAAAAAATGATGTTGTTGTTGGTGATAATATTGATATGAGAATGTTGTTGTTGTTGATGATAATGTGACATGAGGTGATGTTATTATTGATGATAATGTTGAGAAGAAATGGTGTTGATGATGATAATATCATTGAGATAAGATGATGTTGAAAATGACATTGAGATGAAATAATGTTGATGTTGATAATGACATTGAGATGAGATGTTGTTGATGTTGAAATGTCGTTGGATGGTGTATGCTATGTATGTACATGGGGGGTGCAATGGCCATGATGGATATCTCTAGTCGGGGAAATAGAGTGGTTAAATAGTTTTAAGCATCTCTGGAGGGGGATGACTTAGAATCTTTAATTATCCCCAGTCAGTACATTGATGGTGCCCATGCTCCATGCTTCATATTGCATGGAAATAGTATAAACTTTGTTAGTAAGTACTTGTAGTTTCTCATGAGGGGGAATACTTGTACTTGAGGGCATGTCATTTGGTTTAGAACTCCCTTAAGACTCAGGTTGATCACCATTGGGGGGGGGGGGAGGAAGTTGTCTGTGTATGATAAGGTGACCTCGACACTTTTCTATGTGTGAATGTTGCATGGACACACTTAGGTTATTTCCCAATGAATGATACCACATTCCATTTAAGAGTTGAGATTAGGTGCATGCATCATACTGAACATGATTGATTGGAATTATAAAAGGTTGATGACTACTTGTTGATTGTATATTGGACTAATGGATATTTGTGTATGATTATGGTATTTGCTAATGTTTTCTTACTAATCATGGTTATTTAATTTTTGTGTTTACTTCTTTTATAATCAACTAACCCTTGCAATTTTTGTACCGTGTGCTTGGTACCTATGATGATCATGAACCTTCATTCATGGGAGCAGATGGACAGCAATAGATTACGTGAAGTGAGATTCTTTTGTGGAGCCGCCAAGCTGATGTCATGATGTTGGGATTATTTTGGGAGAGAGTTATGTTTTGTTAATCAACTCCTCCATAGTTGGTTCTATAGTTCTTTTGAATTGAGAATGTATATCACATATTTAATTATATGTACGAACTAATTTACTTTCAGTCATGTGAATAATGTGTATTGAGTTTATATATATATATATATTCATGTAAGTATTTGTGCATTGTTTGGTGAATATATATTGTGAAAAAAATTTACTCTCATTTTTCACAAGCAAATTAATGGAGTTTTCATTAAAAAAAATTGAAATTTTGCAGTTTAGAGTAGTGATATCGTAGCAACAAGATGAATCGTTACACAAATGGTGAGGAAACTTAATAAGGATTATGCGACATATTTATGTCCATATAACTATGATTTTCTTTTTTTGCCATGTAGTTAAATTCAACGATACTTTGAAAGGAAAATGATCAAATCACCTAAGGAAAAGATTATAACCTGGCTACAGCTGTACAAAAATCTTCCACCAAATGCCCAAGCCCAATCTGTAACCTTGAGAAATTAAAAAATGCAAAAATCAGAAGAGGAATATGGCATTTTTTTTCCTAACTATCTTTCAAAAAATTTAAAAATAAAATAGGGAAAAAACTTTCAACTAAATCATGAGCATTATATGAACCAAGCTTATTAAATTCCTTAGAAGATATGTCACATATTCATATTTCAGATGAACCAGAAACTTTGTCCGTGGCTAAAAGCATCTTGGAAGGGTATTGAACATGTGTGGTTACTGAAAGTACAAAAACTGGGACATCATTGAAAATTATAACCTATTTTGGAATGAAAGTTTCATAAAGTAATTATTCACAATAAAGAGTGAGAAATGAAAAGATGCAGAAAATACATAGCAAGTACCTTCTTCAATAATGAGAAAGAAGTTTGATCCATTTTTGATGATTTCAACAATTTGTCATTGTCAGCCAACCAAATCTTCACACTGCAAAGCACATACATGATACATTCGGCTAAACTAAGATATTAGGCACAAAATGTAACACCCTACAAAAAGTCAATCCAATTAGGAGTATGAGAGAAATGCACTGGAACTTGCCAATGTGAGATTCTTGAATGAATGATATCAAGGTCAAAAGTTTGAAAGTGTACTTTTCTAGGGATTAGTCTACAACATCTAATCTTTTGAGTGGTAAACCATGAGTGATTTAGTTGATTAATCAAACATCTTATAATCTTTTTATAATATTGATGTTATTTTTGTGACCTTCACTGAACCTCGGTTACATTGGCGTGATCGAAATATCAAAATGACATCTCCTTGTAGTAGAATCCGAAACAACCCTTAGCCCTTTATGTTTTGACAGGGGTAATTGTCTCTGAATGTTGTTATTAACCTTGGTTTTGAAATCTATACTAAATTTTCTTCGATTTGGTATATAGAACCTTGTATTTGGACTGACGAACGTGAACGAGAGAGGTCTCTGAGCAATGAAAAGAGGAGCTGATAGAGAGCTCATGATAGATGAGAGAAGTTTATTAAAATTTTATGGCTCCAATACCATAATTAGGGTATTGGAACCCAATTATGGGAATGTATGTTTTTCCCTGTGTATGCTGGTTTTCAAGAAAAATAATGTTTTCAACTAATAGGATGTGATACACCTGTTATTGATAAATGACATTATTTCTTTTATTAGACTTATGTTGTTTGAAGACCTGAGAGTGTGAATCTCAAGCATAAACTATATATGTATGCATGGGCGGAATGTGATTTACTGATGATATTGTTATTAATGATATTAATTGGTATAAGGTGACGTTGTTGTTTATGATAATGTTGATAGAGTATGATGTTGTTATTGAAGATGATATTGATAATAATTCATATGAGAAGATGTTGTTATTAGTGATTATGTTGATATGATATGATGTTGTTGTTGTAGATAATATCATTGAGGATAGATGATGTTGATGTTGATAATGTTATTGAGATGATATGATGTTGATAATGACATTCAGATGAGATGTTGATGTTGAAAATGTGATTATGTTGTGTGTGTACATGGGGGGTGCAGTGACCAAGACGGATATCCTTGGTGAGAGAAATAGAGTGGTTAAATAGTTTTAAATATTTCTAGAGGGGGATGACTTAGAATCTTTAATTATCCACGATCAGTGCATTTATGGTGTCCATGTTTCATACTTCATATTGCATGAAAATAGTATAAACTTTGTCAATAAGTACTTGTAGTTTCTCATGAGAGAGAATACTTGTACTTGGGGGCATGTCATTTGGTTTGAAACTCCCTTGAAACTCAGGCTGATCACCGGGGGGGGGGGGGGGAGGAAGTTGCATGTGCACGATAAGATGACCTTGACATTTGTTGCCTAGTTTTCCTAAGTGTGAGTGTCACGTGAACACACTTAGACTATTTCCCGATGAAGGGTACCACATTGTATTTGAGAGTTGAGGTTAGGTGCATGCATCATACTGAGCATGATTGATTGAAATTATAAAAGGTAGATGACTACTTGTTGATTGTATATTGGACTAATGAATATTTGTGTATGATTACGATATTTGCTAATGTTTTCTTACTGATCATGGTCATTTGATTTTTGTGTTAACTTTTTTTATAATCAATTCACCCTTGCAATATGAAGACCTGGGGATTATGTTAACACAAAAAGTTAGTCAACAAAAACTAGTAGAAAAATACAAATGTTAAGTAAAAATAAAATATTTATATTTTGTGGTCATTATTGAACACGTTGATGAAACTTATTTTTTTATAAACATTTTGCATGTTTATTTTTAAATTGATCATGTTCCCATGCTAAGTTCACTAATAATTTTAATCAAGCCATTACAGTCATCTCTCTTCATTGCATTAAAATAAAAGCTCAGATCATATATACGCAAACAATAAGCCAGAAAGTGTTTAGTTAGTATTACAAGCCTAATATATTAGCAAATTGATTTAATACTTCCTTGCATGCTCTGCATATGCCCTAGCACAATGCATACAAGTACATATAGCCATTTTTTTTCTACACATAAGCAACTCAATAATTATATCTAGTTTTAATTACTAAAGTATCACTGAATATCTTCATTAGCTTTAACTTGTTATATCTTATTTAACAATTACTTTATTAAATTCATAAATATACATGAGTTCTCATATATAAGATTTTAAATATTGATCACCGTCGCGGAGCGTTTATTAAAACCTCAGTACAAGTGAAACGCATATATAACTAAATTAACTTGTCACCACAGTATTATCCAAAGAGCTGTACTTCCATGCAGAAAGGGTTAACACTCATCATAACCTCCCAGTACAGAAAGACTATAAGGTCTCAGACTCTCAGTAACTATCAGCGATACTCAACAGAGAGGAATATGTTCCAAGGATTCCACAAATGACTCCGAATGCAGCAATTGCAACACTGAGTACAACCTGATGTTATTAGCAAAAAGAGAAGTTGAGTAAAAGAGAAGGAATAGGAAAACTAATTGAGATAATATTGCATTATGATTCTATAATTGTCATTCAATTATATGTGGTGTTTGGTAATATGCAGTTAGCAATTCATGGCTGAAAGAAAAAACAAGGCTTCAAAATTATATTTGAAAAAGAAATACAGATGAGTTAGGGTGGTTTCCTCCTGCAACAGATGATATGAATATGATAGGAAAACATTCGAAGCATATGAGCTTCTGATGCATGAAGTGTTTACCATCATTGTGTTGAATGTAATTCACCTGCTGATTATAGAAATTATTGCATGTAAAATGTAATAATGCAAATTTCATTTTCTAAATATTGCTCAGTGTTGCTGGATATAGTAACTAAAGGCTCAGTATCACTATTAATATCAACTCTGAAATTTTACTCTGAACTAGAAAGATTTTGTCAGGAAAAGAAAAATACAAGATCGGCAGTGCTGTTACCTGTGTCCTTGTAGCTTTTTTCCCAATAATTTTCAGAAAACATAAACTTGGCATTATCGCTGACTGAAAGGAATAAAATTCTTCAAATTAGATAGTGGTTTCATTTTAATTCCTTGCAAGAAACTGAATCAATAAAAGTAAGGTAAAGCACAAAGGACTGCAGAGGAATTTAGCTCAGGTCATGTTGATGCTAGAAAACATGAAAAGATAAATGCAAGTTATGTACTGCAAAAAGAAATCACGTGAACTCAATGCTTGACTTGTCATCCCCAAAAGTTTTGAGAAACCATGTCTATTTGTCATATGCAATAAAGAGATAAATTCAGATAAAAGTATGCCGCAAGTCGTGCTGTCTCAACTCAATGTTACGAGCATTTGAATATGTGGTATGTAAATTTATATTGTGTTATGATACAAGTGAAGCCAAAGAGAGCACAACAAACTAATCCCTCTTTCTCCATCTTTCCTTTTCTGTTTACAACTATAAAAATAGTTTTACTAAGTTGATGTGTGTGTGTAAGGTGAAGATCATGAACTAAATAAACTCAGGATGTCATCATGAAAAAAAAATCCTTTACTAACCAATGAAACATCATATCCTAACAGAAGAGGCATTTGGCCTTTTGTCTAAGGCATGTGCATCCTAACAGAATTATGACATCACATACAGAGAGAGTCAAATGCATTTCTTACCACAAGTATACTAAAGAGAGAACCAATTAAAGCCATCACAAGCCCTGAAATTATAATAAAATTATCATTAGTTTTGAAAAATTAAACATAGCGAAGATGATTTAGAAATGTGAGAAGACCAGTTGGAATAGGTGATAAATTGGTTAGCTAAAATATGAAAAATAGAGGAAAACCAATAAAGCATTCTAATTGAGATCACTAGTAAGCAAGAATTCAGATCTATGTGACTTGTATGAAGAATTATTTTTGACAGAATACAATAATGTTCGTTTGATTAATGGACGAAATCACCCAGTAAGAAAAGTTTCTGACTGTTGTTAAATTAAATCAAGCCAAACTAACAGGTTTAAGGCCAGTTTAACAGAGTTGACTGTTTTGGTTTCAAATATGTGAAAAGCAAACTTCATCGCAGTTTGCTTCTTGACTGTGGTTGAGAAACAAAATATAACAAAACCAAAAGGGTGAAGGATACAACATGTAAGAATATTCCCACTTCTTATAAACAAAAATGAAAATGGAAATATGAATTATCAGTATATGGACAGAAAGCTACTAAAGTTATATCATTTTCTTAAGTGGCCTCAACTAATTGGAGGTGACATTAAAATTAATCCAATAACAAATATAAAGTCTAAAACTTACCAAAAAAGGGAACCAAAAAGGCAACACAAACGGTAGATGCAACAAGTGTTGTCCTAAGAAGAATGAAGCACCAATATGAGGATGAAATTCTATCTGGCAGCAACTCCTCTAGACTCCTTGCCAGTGGGTTCATCAACAAAGCATATTTGTTTACTATTAAGAAAAAATAAACTAAAAGGACTCGTACATTTTTATCAAACCATGACAAATTTTTAAACTTTCAAAAGCTAAGTAGTTTTGGCAAAAAGGATATTTAGTCAACGGGTTAATAACCTGAAAGAAGAACACAAAACATAAAAATTAGCGAGGGGAAGTTATCGGTCACTAGAATAAAACTACAAAAGTAAAAATAGTGCTAAGAGACCCAAAAAATCTCAAAACTCACTGTTGTCCACAATGCAACTTTGGAAGCAAATGTGCCTGGTGGCATATTCAATGTTATCTGAGACAAAGTGCCATCACCAAACATGAGATATCCCATGATTGCAGTGCCTCCATATATCAAAACACACAAAACAAAACTGTACACAAAGAAATGAGTTGATGAATCAGAAAAAAAAAAAATCAAATATGCTATGTTTTGCCGGTGACAGAGAAGTTCTTAGGTACTATACCATATTATTAGTGCTTTGGTAAATTGTTTTTTGTCAGCCATAGACTGGTAAATATTTGGGAAAACCGAATGTCCTGCAAAGCAAAATCCATAGACACCAATAGCAAATGGAATGCCATTCCATTTTACCAATTGACCCGTGTGATGGAATCCGACACCGTCTATTGTTCCAACACAAAACACGCAAATAATAATCAAAACTGTTGCAATAACCCCTCCAGCTGCAGATCACAATACAAGTTCCAATAAGGACATGCTAAGTAGAAAATTTTGAAAATAGAAGGAATATTTTTTAGACTTTGGAGCACCTGATAGATAAGAGATTATACGAAGATCCTTCAACCAAACAGTTGGGAGAATAATAAGTGCTGTCAAAACTCCAAACAAATGCATCGAGTCTAACTGGAAACCACCCAAATCTAAGGATGTACCAGGAAACAGACTAGTGAGATTATCTCCTTCCAAGGTGATGAATTCCACACAATATGACTGCAACCATTAGAAGAGAGCTTATACGTTGGTGCAGAGCAACAAAATGCAGGTGTTTTCAAAGGAAACAAAAGAAACGGGTAGAGCACTTAGTACTTACATATAGTTCAGTGTACAAAATGATCTGCAACAAAGTAAGCATAGCTTAGTAAAACATCAAATTTGTTCATAGATAAAAAATATTATATCTCAGTATTGCTTCTTACTACTGTGATGCGGATTTAGATTAAACAACAGAAAGAAATGATGCTATAGTATGGTCTATTTTGCGAGAGGCCTAATACATATAAAGACCAAAGGTCAAAATGAACCAAAACCATCTAAGGCCATGGTTAAAGAACAAAATCATAATGATCATTTGGAAATAGCCCAAGAAAAACTTCATTCATCATGTAACAAGGATTGCACAACAATTTTAAGTTAATTTAAACAAAGAAATATAACTAACCGAGACAGCAATTCGACCATATCTCCCAAATGCGGCTTCTCCTATATCTGGGTAGGTAATGATTTCTTCCCTATTTTCAAAACAGTATCTCAAAAGGGTGGCTGTATAACAACACATAACTGCAAAAAGAAGCATCACTGCCATGCTCATCCACCCAGCTTGATTTACTGTGTATGGCGTAGATAGAAGACCAACTCCAGCCATCACATTAATGCCTGACAAGGTACACCATGTCTCATAAAATGGTCAGGTAGAAATAGAAATTCGGAAGTAGGGTCAGACATTTGCAGACAAAGAAAAAACTTTCATAAGGGGAGTGGATCAATCAGACAGAATAAAACTCCATTAACCTATCAACACATTTTTTAGAAAAAAAGAGTCACGCTTTCATAGCAAGTTTTATAAAACATATTAGCTTTATTTTTACCTTCTTTTTTTTTATTTCAGAAAACTATCTTTGTACGCCTTAGATTGTCAGATATTTTGAACATAAAATAAGCTAATCCAAGCACACACACAATCCCAAACATTATTAAGCAGTAAGAAAGAATGAATTGAAGTACATATAATAATAATCCCCATTTTTTACACTAGAGACACTCTAAAGCAATACTATATGCTGCCCTGACCTTCATTAGTACATCTACATGTTTAAAAGTTCCACTGTCCAAAATATATATATATATATATATATATATATATATATATATATATATATATATATATTGCCTAATTGGAGAATGGTTTTGCGATCAACTGAATTTACAATGTTTATACAGAGCAGAATGCACTTAACAAATTAAATGTTCACGGGCATAGTAACAGATTGCAATCAAATAACATAGTACCATTGAAAATTGTTTGAGTGAAGCTGCATCCATATCCAATGGGCAATTCTCCAGAAACAAGCCGTTGTACCGAGGCTTTCTCCCACCAAGTTGATTGTCTAATGCCTTCTGCAGCAGATAGAAAAGGTGTCTTTCCATCGATGTCTAAGTTACTCTTTGAACGATTGTCAAAACTTGAATATATGAAACTTGGCCCCCGTAGAACTGACTCAAAATTTGGAGCAGCAGCTATCGTGTAAGAATCTGTAGTCTCTCTGTCATAAGAAAGGGAATGAGGAAAACAATAAGAGAAGAATATCTGAACTCATTAAGGTTACTATGAGAAAGAAAGAACATCCTAGACAGATGTCTGCCTGAACAAGCGAGCCTACTAGAATAAGCAAGAATCAAGATGGACTATACGTCTATACCTCTTATATCATGTTAGATTTCATCTTAAAATCAATTGACGATAAGTGAAGTTGTCTAACAAATATATAATCTGCACTCAGAATTGAAGTAGACAATGTGAGACTTTCTAATAGTAATAAAAAATCAGCCCTCACTTGTGGAAATTGTAATAAAATCACAATTTGATGTAAGGTTTTGCCACAAAAAATTAATTCATGGTCTAGATCATCATGTGTCTACAGTTCTAGCAAATTTCCACGTGACAGTCAAATTTTTTAATTTATAAGAAAAGGTTAAAAAAATTTGATCATGAGTCAAGTTGAAATTGAGATTGGTCGGAACCATGGACATGTAGTAGTTCCAGAATATACAACAATTTCTCGAATTGCCACATAAGAATAATCAAGCAAAAATAAAATAAACATACAAAAAATCTGGTTTTTGCTAACACTGCAATATTAAAATTATAAACTAAGGTTTTTGCTATGAATTTGGTTTGAAATGAGCCTTTTAAATTAAGGTAACAACAAAAGTAGCAGAAAACAGAAATTATAACATCACGAGTGACAGAAACAGAGTCAACAATATTCAAATTGAATAAACCACAAATTTCGTCCTCCGATCACCTTCTTTCTTAAGAAAAAGAAAGAAAAGAAAAACTAACCTACCCTCTCGTGTCAGAAGGCTCCTCGCTATGCAAAGGTATTGGGGAGAGTCATTGTATTCAACCTTATATCCTTGCATATGCAAAGAGGCAAGCCCATGACCAACTGGTCGCCAAGGCTTTAATGGTGTGCCAGGGCTCACCCTTAATATTACAATTTTTAATGTATTCCTTTAGTATTGATTATTGAATATTCATCTATTTAGTCCCTAAAATTCATGGACAAAATTGAAGGACTTTTCAACAATATTCAACAAACTATTCGGCATGGTTTTTAACACTTCTAGGACCACATGAGTAGTTTTCTTACTTCAAAGATCAAATTGATTTGAATTGCGAAAAGATAAGGAAATGGCTAAGAGGATTATTATATATACTTGTAACTCTGAGGCCATTGCTGAGAAGAGAAAGAGTCAGGCTGTGCTCTCCGATTTGCGTCGTCACCATCACTACTACTCTCACTCTCGTACTTCACACCTTCAATCTCCTGTTGTTCTTCATCGACCAAATCATCGTCGTTCCGATCAAACAAAAACTGATCGAGGTCTTTATCCTTCTCTTTGTTGCTGCTTTCGTTACGAACCATATTGTTGCAACAGTATGTAGTATGCAGAGAGAGGAATAGTATAGTAATAACTAATGACTATAATGAGCAAGTTAATGTATATTGAGGATGATGGAGTGAATATAAGGAAAAAGAAAACAAGAGGAGAGGGGACAGATGTATGGTACGATGGGGACAGTGAATGGGACAGAGTGTCAAAGACATATCGAGAGAGAAGGTGATTAGGAAGGCGGCCATTGGCCAAAGAGTAAAAAGAATCTTCATTATTATTTATTCACAACCCCAAGGTGGCGCGGCATCTGTCACCTTTTGTTTGGATCCTTAAAAGTTAGCATACAACTCTCGAACTACTACGGACCCTCGCTAGTTCTGGACCCTCGCATTCAAAGAGAACATCTAAAACTTTTATGAATTATAAGGTGTCATTTTTTGTTTGGAGCTTGTATTCAAACCTACAATGATGAATCAAAATATAATGATGTTTTTTTATATTAGTTAGGCATATTATTTCTATATGTAATCAACTTAAAAAAATTATATGCATAAATTTGAATATAATCAAACCTTGCTTCGGATAAAAAATAATATATTATAATTTTATGAGTATGAAAAATGAACAAAAACTTTGCAAGACAAAATATGAAATTTGTAAATTTTACAAAGATGAAATAATATTTAAGTCTTATTCTAATTACATTAACCGTGTGGAGAAATTTTTGCATGCGTATAAATCTAACACTTCATCCTTAAGCACAGTAAATTTATTTTTATATAAATCACACAAGCATAAGTTTTTTTATATAAACCACACGTGCATAAGTTGAGTAAGACTGATATAATCAATTGAAAAATTATACATCTTTTATATCTAATTATAAGATACTTTCAATTAATTCATGTTTCTTAAGAAAAGTAATTAATCACATTAAATTTGTCAATTATTTGTATTATTATTTTAAAATTATCATTTTCTTTTGTCCATTTAATTGTTTATCATTAACGTTTCCAAGAGAAAAAATAATTAAGTAAAGGTATGTAAGAAAAAAATAATTAATGCATTTAAAAATTAGAAAAAAGTCTTATAAAATAGATAAATAAATATCTAAAAGGATCTTATAATTAAGTAGAGAGAGTAGTTACTAGTAAAATAAAAAGAATTTCACCAAAAACAATTAAAAGAAAAAGAAAAAATATTCATCGTTTATTACATTTATTTTAATTACTTGTAATAAAGATATGATATAATTAGTTTTGTTTAATACGAATTTGATTTTAAGAACATATGATAAATATTTATACATGTATAAATATTTAAGAAAAAATATGTACAGATTTTTTTAAGCAAGCATCAACTCAATATTAAATATTAATTAAATACATACATTAAATATTACTTAATTCAGTGTATAATATTAAGTATATATTCAGTGTAATATTAATTATATATTATATTCAATAAATATGATAAAAATATCATTGTTTTTTGTTAAATAGATACATGTATATAATATTAATTATATATTACATTTAGTAAATATAATAATTAATATTATATAATATATACACTATATTAATAAATTTTGTGTAATATTAATTATACATTATATTTAATAAATAATTAAAATTATTATTTAATGATTAAATACATATGTATGTGATTTTGAAATAATTATATTTTATTCAATAATAGATTTTTAATATAAACAAGTTTATATGGAAATTTATATATTTGATAAGCCTTTATTAATTTTTGAAAATATATTACATTTCATAACTATTATATTTAATAATATTATTAATTTTAATTAAATATTATATTTAATAAATATAATATATAATATTATTTAATTTTTATATAATTATACATTAATAACATTAAGGGCAAACATACATTAATTATTTTCATATTAAAAATTAATTCTTAAGATACTATATTTAATATACCTATTATCCTTCTCATAGTTATAAAGGTTTTTGTTAAAATTAGGGATTGCAAAATTAACGTTTTATCTTACCTGTTAGTTATTTAGTCTGTCATGTGAAAACAACTACCAACACTCAATAACAGCAAAACAACAAAAATGTTATTGTTATATAATATCTGTCATGCTGTCTTTTTTTTTTTTTCCCTACATCTAACGTCTCTGCATGTTTATATTTTTGTCTTTTATTTACATTATTTTCATAACATTTTAAGCATATTGAGGGAACCAGAGTCCACGCTTATCCGCCTATATCCTCTTGACCATGCAAGTTTAGGACCCAGAAGAATAACCCTAAGCTCGGCCTGAATCACTGATGCAACTCGTATATATATAGGTTCCAAAGCCACATATAAATGCACCAGTATAGTCTCTAAGAATTCCACTGCAAGCCGCATTGCTTCCAGCATTGCAAACACCCCCATCACAATTGAGACTATCTCATCATAACTGGGAAAATTCCACCGAATACCATGAGTAGGCACATGAACTTGATTAGCATGGGAAAGAGGTCAAAGCACCTCCCAGGACATTGTGTAAGCAGTAGCCAGCTTAATGGAATGCTCAAAACCTGCATAGGAGACCAATTCTCTTGCTGAAAAACTATAAGATTCCTCCTCCACCAAATATAACTCATGATTGCGCCAATGAGGGAGTTCCATGAGACACCATGAACTGCATGATTTTTAGATAAATTTAGCAGCAGCCACTCAGACCAATTATTTCACTCATAAAAGTCCACTCCATCATCTCTCCAAATAAAAAATTACCAAACCAGCAACACATCTTTACAATCTCTAAAAGTATGAAACAATGTCTCCACCGCATTATTGCAAACCGTGCAAGAGTTATCCATTGAGAGTCCCAAACGAATTCTTCTAGAATTAGTTAACAAGTGTACTTACCAAAATCCGGAGCTGGCACGCGTTAGGATGGACGTGGTTAAGGTGGGCTTTCGGACTTCACACGTCTGAGAGGTACCTTTATTAGGAGGACAGGAAGGAGGACCTGCAAAACAAAGGACTCTGACGCTCTAATAAGTATATGAGTGAGGAGAATAAAGGAAGTACATGCGTATGAGAGTAAGTATGCGTAAACTCAAGTTGTGAGTGAATGTGTTGTGGGTTTGATGGAACCTGTTATTTATAGGAGTGGAGCGTAGTTATAGGTCTTTGATTGTAGGGGTTGTTATAGTCTTTGTAGATAATCTTCGGCTTATAGATAATAGTCGGGAGCTTGTAGATAATGTTAGAGATAAATTGTACCTTATAGATAAAAGCTATAAGATAATGTGTGGTTTTGTAGATAATTAACTACTTGCTAATAGATAAAGTTATTCAAATATATTCAAATATTAATAGGTTAGAGATAACCTGTGTCAGTTAGGGAGCTCAATTGCTAAAGGCTGAATGTCTGGGCTCCTGTTGCAAGACTGACGTGGAGGATTGACATGTGTCTCAGAGTGTCATGTAGGATGCCACGTGTATTTTGTGGGTCTTGGACAGTACAACAAGCATTCATGATTCATCTTCCAAAGTATTGTTCTAATTCTTTTAGGCTTGTCCCACTTCACATTCATTTTACACAGAGGCTGATTAGGCACAACATCACAATTACTAACTTATATGTTGTTCTCATAGAAAATAGTCCATCACTAGTCCCATTCCAAGAAAAAACATCACAATTAGCATGAATACTCAGGGGTATCATTAACAAAATCTGAGAAAGAAGGTGGTTAGAAAGGTAATGTCTAAAGCTGTCTATCTTTCAATTTCTATTAGTGCTGACGTACTCAACCAAATTTCCATCTAACATACAATCTGGGATAGAAGCAATAAAGGCTCTAGTCAAAGCTCCATTACCAAGAAGCCATTTGCCCTTCCAAAATTTTATGGAGAACAACATTTGCTGCAGAAAACAACCCATGTTGAGCACAATTGTTACATCCTAAAATTTATTATAAATAAACAAACACTTTTCTTTTAAAGCAAACTCATTTTTAATGCAATGATGCTCATTAATCCATTTGTGGAAAGAAAATGTGAGCATTGATTTTTCTTTTTAATCCTTTATGCATACAAGTCATGACGGAAATATAAATCGTTCGATACAAACAAATGCACTTCAAAAGTAAACCATACATTTTTTTAAATGAAGAAAAGGAGAAGTCTCATAAACTTAAGCTATTGAAATATATAATAAAGAGCGATTCATTACAATAAGTACTAAGTTTGATAAGGAGGATACACCAGAGCGTGGGTAAGTCCCAAAATACATTGATAAAAAGCTTATGACCACAAGTACATATAAAATATCTGGAACCTAAGTCTACCCATACATATGCAAAAGAAAGAAAGACATTCAGTCCCAGAGTAGTCACCACTAACCCAATCCTATGAGAGAAACTGTACGCAAAGAGAGGTGAGTCAATAATCAATAGTTAAGAGGTCCCTAACAACAGGACTCCCTAGAGGAAACACCCCACCTATCCTCATTGGAATCCTCCTTAGGATCCTCCTTGCTGCATTCCTTTACAAGCCACCCTACTCCTCCCTGGGGAAGCTCCCCACTGACTATCATTACTACCGTTGCACCATCCTCCATGATAAGATCAAGAGGCTCATCTGTCGCCTCTAGTAGCTCCTCCTCTAACATCTATGGGTCCTCCTCGATCTCATCGTCCTCCTCTATGGGTGTTAGGGCGAGCAAGGTTGACATTGCATTCTCGTAATCCTCCCTGGCATCAAGTGGCCTTGGCATATAGTCCGGTGCATTTGAAGAAGATGATGAAGAACATAAAGATGACAAAGAGGAGACCTCTATGATCTCCATAGGAATGACATGGCGATAGTAGGGTGGTGTAGGCTGCACCCACCATATAAAAGTATTCCACAAACTCTAATGCCTCCTCGAAGTCAAAAAGGGACATCATAGTGAACCTTAGGTACCTGATAAAGTGGTCAACACCCTGTGTCATGTCTGGAAACCATCTCCCAATCCCACAATCAAGCTCGAGGAGAAGTCCTAACTCCATCTGACCCAATAAATAAAACATAATGGTGAGTTTTTCCGCTTCGTCAGCCAAAACACAAAAAGACCTAAACACAAATCAAAACACACAAGACTACTAACCACTGCAATGTGGTTATCTACCGGATTTCACACGCATTTCTAAGGCGTCACCTTTTCACTAACTCAACATATATGTTTATATATCACATTGGCTAGCTGCCACTAGAAGTCCCAAAAATCGATGGTCTTACAACTCTTTAGTTCGAATGATTGTCGAGAGGACACCTTATGTTGTGGTACGATGGCAAGGCTCTCACTGACTGGTTATGCCTCACAATATTTGTCGGAATTGCTAAGTCGACATTGTGGAAAATGTGACTACAAACTCAGCATCATATCCTTAAGAAACAACAAGTCAATGAACATACCCCAGGTACCACTTTGTAAGGCAATCCTAACTCCCAGGACTTACTCCTCAACCACTCCTCACCAAGGGTTTACTTTATCAACATTGTGGAGCCTAACTGCATAGGTACAAAATGTCATTGAAAGGCGAACCAAGTTCGAGAATCATCCAAACTTCACATCTCAGCAACAGGGGCCCCTTCCACACCTCACAATGGAAATCACCAATCGATAATCGTCTAACAAACTCTCACAACTTCCAGCATGCCCCCCCATAGGACTTTCTTGAAGGAGTTCTTCGCATTCCACCGCAAGTCCACATCCCCTTGCATGTCTCTCAAGCGCATTGGTCTCTCGGAGAAAATACTATAGTTACATGGGGGTACTCATATTTGAGTCCTTGTGAACTAACACAAACTTGTGCGCCATTCGAGACACACAACATCCACTAAAATAGGGTTCTAGTAAACATCGGGTCTCTTGCTTGAGTTCGTCCTTGCATTATACACACAAAGGTGCACATCTTTTGAGATGCACTATGCCCACTAGAACGAGATCCTAATCGACACCTGGACTTGTGCCTGAATCACTATAACTACCACACACGGGTCTTAACACACAAATCATTACCATCCCCCATTGCAAGCACACCAAGTCACAACAATGTCCAAGGTCTCACCTCCCGATCTCCAATTAAAATCTGGCATTCCAAAGTTACAGGTGCCCGGATTCACACTTCCTGGGTCTTTCAAATGTAAACAAACAAATTATACTTACAAGGAAATCAACAAATTATCACACAACACTTAGACAAAAATTAACAAGGCAAATCATCCACACTTAGTCAAAATTTAAACAATAATCAACATGCTTTAAAAACCCTAGCTTTTAGAAAACTATCAGATTCAAGCCTCTGTAAAATTTCACAAATAATTTTATTAATGAAAACTTTTTATGCATACTTGAAGGAAATTTTATCATCTTTCCAAAAAGGTAAATAAACTATCATAAAAATCTTCAAAAAAAACACAAAAATTTAAGGCAGTGAGATAGAGAAAAATCCAGTTTGGACATAGTTCAAAGATTTGTTAATCTCGACCTTTTCCCAAAACCAAAAAGACTTATACTTTTTACACTTTGAAGCTAACATGATCCTCTTTTCAAAAAGGTAAACATTATACAAAAATTCGTCCTATGTTATTCCCGGTAAAATTTTCTTTTTAAGACTTTTCCCTGACCTAAAACTATCTTTCCTGCAGAAATTCTATTTCACTTGAACCTTTAGAAAATGAAGATGAAATCTATATTTTAGTAATTTATATGGATATTAATATTTTTTTATCTAGTTTCATAAAAAGTAAACCTTTTGTTCAGATGATAACCATAGAAGCCAAAATTTACAAAAAAAATTGAGCACTGTTAGACACTCCTTGCACAACAAGTCAGTCATCTTGCATGTCACAGATGGGCCTCAAAATGACTTCCTCTCTCAACAGCTTCAACATAAAAGTTGTTGCAAATTGTGTCTGGAGCCCAAAAAAATAAGTTTCATGAAAATCCAACAGTTAGAGTTTATTCTAGGCTTGAAACCCTGAGACTGGTCCAAATGATCAAACCTTACAACCAACCTCCTCCCTTCTCATAGCCTAATTTTGAGAATCCAAACTTGTTTTTCAAAATCTAAAAAAAATTGGATAGAGTCTCCTTTGTACTATGAGCTCTTCTAGAGCACAAACATGAAGAAAAACTATAAAGAGAGCATGCATGAAAAGAGAAAAGAACACAATTTTACAAAAATAGTGGAAAAACTGAAAAAAGAAAGCACTTTGATGCATGCAATGCATTGAAGGATCAATACACCATGGTTGCCTCCTCCCATAGTCAACCATGGGCAGCTGATTTCATCACAAAGGCCCTTTTACCCTAAGCTTCAGATCACAAAAATGAGAGGAGAGTGAGGTTGCAAGCTCTTGGTCTTGCACACCACAAAATACTTGTGTTGAATACTAAAGTGTGATCACCCTAGCCTTGTAGTGTCCATGAAAATTGAGAGGTGGAGATGAGAGTGTTTATCTTTCTTGGTCTAAATAGGAGGTGAAAGAAGAGAGCATTTAGTTCACTCTTTGCTAAGTCACCAAGATTTGAAAATAAGAAATGAAGTAAATGTGTGAAGTGAGGTATAGAGAAAAAGAGAGTGGTGAAGTGATTGAATGGGTGAGTGCGTGTGATTGGGTGAGAGTGTGGTGCAAGCATGGTCAGCCCTACTTGTGTTGATGCCATGAAATGATGGCTAAAATGTGGTTTACACTGTGTAATTAACTTACACAATGTAACCCTACATCGTGAAAATAATTTTCCTGCACTGAAAATATTTTTTTGTCAACTTTAATAATTAAAACTTATCAACTAAATTTTAATAAACTTAATTCTTAAGAAGTTTATTCATTTAAGTAAATAAGGAAATTCCAAAGATCCAATTATTTATTTTTTTTAAAAAATTAATCGACTGCAGTGTAATTTGCAGGCAAACACTGATATGTAAGTGTAATCACAGAGAAACCAATTAATTAATGACTAATTACTTCATAGAAAAGAACATAACACTATGATTTTAAATTAAATTACAGTTCACAGTCAAAACAAACACAAACAATTTCTCAAGAAGGACTAATCACACACAGACAGAGTTGAAATTTTTCAGTGTTACAACAATCTTCTCCAAAAGTTACTTCCTGGCTTTTTATCATTCATAACAGAAAGTTGACCATTTCCACATCCATATTTAGAATGAATAATAGTTTCCTATATTGGAGGTTGTTGGCCACATATTCTCCAATTAGCTCTTAGCATGAAGACCTTGTTAAAATACCACATTTTCCTAAGGCCTAATCCACCTTTGATTTTGAGAGTATAGATTTTATCACAAGATGCCAAGTGTATCATCCTACCATTTTCATTATCGACCCCATATAAACTAACGAAAAGCTCTATCAACCTCATCGCAAACACTTATTGGATGTAAAGTTGTTTGCATCATATAAGAAAGGAGGGTCTGCAAAACTAACTTGGCCAAGATAACTCCACCTGGAAAAAAAAAAGTCCTAGATTTCCAAGCACTCAGCCTTTGTTTGAATTTAACAATAATAAATTGGAATGAACTTTGAGAGGCACAGTTATGAAAAATAGGAACTCCTAAATATTTACCAAGTCTTCAGTCCAAGGGATCCCTATTTCATCACTAAGACGTTGTTTGAGATTTCTCCTAACATTTTTAGAGAAAAACATCCTAGACTTATCTAAATTAATTTTTTTTATCTAGATCTCTTACAAAATAAATTCATAATATTTTAAATGGAATGAACCCTCTTTGAGGACGCCTCAGTAAACAAAATCAAATCATCACCAAAATCCAGATGAGAGAGGTAAAAGGCCTTACTCGAGTGATTTTAATAGGCTTCTAAACCCCTTCATCCATTGCAACAAAAATAAGTTGGAACAATGTTAGTCGTCTTATACTACTAACCTTTGTATAGAAAACATTTTTCAAAACTTGTATAGTTCCCCCAATTTATGGTTATTTCGTAGTAGTTTGTAAATAAATCTTGTTTTTTTGTTAAAGCTGTCTCTAGAATATTTCCATTGGATTTAAAGATGAAATATGTGCAATTTCAGGTGAAAAAGAGGCTAAGTCATGAAGTGCTAAAAGTGACAGTTGAGCTTAGCTCATCAATAGGCTAAGCGCGCATCCACCGCTAAGTGCAGCTTTAGTGTGCTTAGCGTGACAGAAGAATCTGACAGAGCATCAATATCAAGGTCGCGAGCTAAGTGTGAAATCAGTGTGCTAAGCGCAACAGTTGTCCTCAGCCAAGCTCAGCGCATGAATGGTGCTAAGCTCAAATCCACTTACTCGCGCTAAGCGCCAGGGTGACACTAAGTGCAACGTCGCAAATTCAGAGCCTATTTAAAGCTTGTCTTATGTAGAATTAGGGTAGAGATTTTACAGACAGATTTTTGACACCCAAAACGAGATGATTTGCACAAAATTCCAGGGCACACCACAATGTCTATTTCGAGAAAAGAGTTCTGGAGGCAGCAAGAGGAGTAACTTTTGCAGAGATACCTAGGTTTTGTAATCTCATTATTGTTAGGGGTTTTTCTGTAATGGCTGGCTAAACATCCTTGTTGGGGATTTCTAAAGAACAACTGATGTAATTACTTTAATATCTAATTGATTGTGTTTCTTGTGATCAATGCTTCTTTCAGTGCTTAAATTTTGTATGCTCTTGGTCTAATCAACCATTTGTGTGCTTGGTTAGGTGACTTTAGCATTGGGAAATGTATTGTTGCCTTAGAACTTGAATGAAGCAGAATTGAAACTTAGTCATAAATGAGGGATTTGCGGATTAAGCTTTGGTTTTAAATATGCTGTTACAATAATGTTGTTTTGTCTAAGTCTAGTCCAACAAGAGGGATCTGAGGATAAAGCTTAGGCTAAATTAGTCTAAACTTTTGTAAGCTATTTAAGCTGGATCTAGTCCAACAAGAGGGATCTGAGGACGAAGCTTAGATTGATTCAGTCTAACTAGGGATCGAGGTTTAGTAATTTAGGCTACATCATAGAACACAAAAGCATGATCGATTAGAGAAACATCTTTATATACATCAGTTGGTTTGTTAGAAAGATCCAACGTCTTTACCTACTGCTGTCAATCTTAATTAATTGCATTTTTACTATTTTTAGCCTAGACTTAGTTTAATTCCGTTCTAAATCATCAATTATCAATGTTTCTTTCAACAATGCCTTATTTATGAATTTAACCCTGTCTAAGACTAGTTCCCTGAGTTTGATAGTCGGATTCATCCATTTTAATTTTAAATACTTGACGATTCGGTGCGCTTTCTGGCAAACCAGATTTCCCTTGAACATATTTGTATAAAGAAAAATTGGACCAAAAAGTAACTGTAGGGGAAATCTAACAAAGTATTTATGGCGCCGTTGTCGAGGATCTAGATTCAAGAAGAGTTTAGTTCAGTTTTACAACATTGCTTTATATTTTTCTCTTTGATTCATTGATTCTTTTGTTCATATTTTAGTTACCGTACATTCGTTGTTCTTTTGAACTGGATAATTGTTGTTCTATTTTCTTGTATGCAAAGAAGATCTACTGCAGGTGATTTGATTCCCATTGATTTGGAGATTAACGCCACCTGTAGAAGGTGTAATTCAGAAAGAATCAAATTTTTTTTGTAGGATTTAGAAGCAGCGGCAACTCCAGAAAAAGAACCTCGCTCTTCCGAGGCATCTTCTAGTTTTCCTATTACAAGGCATTATCATATAGAACCTGTTGAAGCCCCAATCATGGCTAAAGAGCCAAGAAGAGTAACCCTGGAGGATTATTCAAGTTCTACTGTGCCATAATTTTTCACTAGTATTGCACAACCAGAAGTTCAAGCTCAGACAATTACATATCCTCCTTCATTGATACAGCTAATTCAAAATAATTTGTTTCATGGTTTACCCAATGAAGACCCTTATGCTCACTTAGCCACCTATATAGAGATATGCAATACGATTAGGTTGGCGGGTGTGCCTGCGAATGCAATCAGGTTGAGTCTATTCTCATTTTCTTTATCTGGAAAAGCTAAGAGATGGCTTCATTCTTTCAAAGGAAACAGTCTGAAGTCATCGGATGAAGTAGTAGAAAAGTTCTTAAAGAAATATTTCCCTGAATCGAAGACTGCAGAAGGCAAAGCTGCTATCTCTTCCTTCCACCAGTTTCCAAATGAATCGTTAAGTGGAAGACTGCCACTCACGGTTTTTCAGAACCAATACAACTTAACATATTTATAGATGGGTTGAGACCACAATCTAAGCAGCTCTTGGATACTTCAGCTGGGGGTAAGATCAAAATGAAGACCCCCGATGACGCAATGGACTTAATTGAAAGCATGGCTGCTAGTGACATTGCCATTTTGAGAGACCGAGCCCACATTCCTACCAAGAAGAGTTTATTGGAGCTAACCTCACAGGACGCTCTGTTGGCACAAAACAAGTTGTTATCCAAGCAACTAGAGACATTGACAGAAACACTCAGTAAGTTGCCAACTCAGCTTCATTCTGCACAAACTTTGCATTCTTCTATTTTGCAGGTTGCAGGATGTACAATTTGTGGTGGAGCTCATGAATCTGGATGTTGTATCCCTGATGAAGAGGAAATTGCACATGAAGTCAATTATATGGGGAATCAGCCCAGAGGAAATTTCAATATAAGTGGATTTCTAGGATTTCAAAATAACTAGCAATATCAACATCAGAGAAAATGGCAAAATCACCCTGGTAACCAATTCAACAGAGACTGGGGTGGTTCATCTACAAGGCCACAACAACAGATGCCAAGTCTCTATGACCGAACCACAAAGCTGGAAGAGACTCTAGCTCAATTCATGCAAGTGTCAATGTCTAACCAAAAGAGCACTGAGTCTGCAATTAAGAATCTAGAAGTCCAGGTGGGCCAACTTGCAAAGCAGTTAGCTGAAAGACCATCCAACAGCTTTACAACAAACACAGAGAAAAATCCTAAAGAGGAGTTTAAAGTTGTGATGACTAGAAGCAAAATGGAGATTCAAGCAGAGGAAAGTAGAGCTTATTAGAAGCTGGAGGGATTTAAATAACAGCTGGCTGATGAGCTGGCGTTGGAACTGGTTGATGATTTAGTTGAACTTGAAGAAATTGCTGAGGAAGCAGAAGGTGATGAAGAAGGAGAGACACCAATAAGAGACTGTCAAGAGAAAATAAAGAAGAAGGAAGAAAAAGAAAAAGAAATAAAAGAAAAAAGTTGAAAAATGAAAAACAAAAAGAGAAGGTTGTTGAGACCGAGAAGAAGAAAGGCAAGAGTGAGGCTAACATAGAAAAGAAGAAAGAGGCTACTCTTATTGAATGCAAGGAGGTACCTTATCCGTTGGTACCCTCCCGGAAAGATAAAGAGCGACATTTGGCCAGATTTCTTGATATCTTCAAGAAACTAGAAATTACTTTGCCATTTGGAGAAGCACTTCAGCAAATGCCCTTTTATGCCAAAATTTTGAAGGATATGTTAACCAAGAAGAACCGGTACATCCATAGTGACAGAATTGTTGTGGAAGGTAATTGCAGTGCTGTTATTCAACGCATTCTTCCACCCAAGCACAAAGATCCTGGAGTTGTCACGATACCGTGTTCTATTGGTGAGGTTGTTGTAGGCAAAGTTCTTATAGACTTGGGAGCCAGTATCAATTTAATACCTCTTTCCATGTGCCGGTGACTTGGAGAGATAGAGATTATGCCCACACACATGACCCTCCAGTTAGCTAACAGATCCATCACAAGGCCATATGGAGTCATTGAAGATATTTTGGTGAAGGTTAAACACCTTATATTTCTAGTTGATTTCGTTGTCATAGACATAGAAGAGGATGTTGACATTCCTCTCATTCTTGGCTGCCCATTCATGTCTACTGTAAGTTGTGTGGTGGACATGGGAAAAAAGATATTGCAGATGGGCATAGAAGATCAGAAGATCAACTTTGATTTGTTCCATGAGGACAAAGATCCACCTAGCCAAAATGTTTGTCTTAAAGTGCATGTGATGGAGGAAAAGAGACCTGAGAAGAAGGTCCTTGAAGTAGGAACTCTGTTGGATCCTGGATAACAGGACGATGCTTCAAGCTAGTGACGTTAAAAGAGCGCTTACTAGAAGGCAACCCAACTTTTGTTTCCCTTTTCTATTTTTCATTTGTTATCTCTTGCATGTAGTTAGGATACCTTGCTTGTGATTGTGATTAATTTCAGCCTGTTTAGTAATGAACAAGGGGTTTTAAGCTTGTGTGAAGAGATAGACAGAAAAGACTCCAGAAATTTTTTTGCAATTGTCTATCAACTAAGCGCTCAGTCTTCATGCGCTAAGCCAAGCTTGCTCGCGCTAAGCACAAAGACCCCTGATTGGTTGGCTGAATAGTTCAGCTAGGCGCACATCACTACGCTAAGTCCCACATCTTCATGGTAATTGAACTTTAACCAGCGGGCTTAGCATGGATGATGCGCTAAGCACCACTTCTTCTCTGGAAAATTTTTACTGTAGCAGCGCTAAGCGCGCTATCCTGTGCTAAGCCCCAGATCCTTTCTATAACTTTAGTTTTTAAGCTGGGCTTAGCGGGGCAGGAAGCGCTAAGCGCCGATCTCTTACGGGTTTTGAATTCTTGGAAGTGCGCTTAGCACGCCTGTTGCGCTAAGCCTGAACTACTCTCTGTAAGTTGAAACTTGATGGTACGCTAAGCCTCACATCTCAGGCTAAGCGCATATTATAGAAAATTTTCGTGTTGCAGAAAGCACTAAGTGCAGGCTGCTGCGCTAAGCCCCAGATGCTCACAGGACTTTATAACTTCAAGTTGGGCATAGCGTATGGCTAGGCTAAGCGCTTGGGTTTTAAACTCAAATGTCACGTGGGCACGCTAAGCGTAGCTGTGCGCTAAGCGCGCATACGAATTTCAGTTTTTAAAAATCAAAGGCAGAAGGCACTTTGGGTGCTACCTTTGCACCCAAACCTCTACACCTTCCTAACCTTGAGCAATTGTGTACTTTCTGATGCGTGCATGTACTGTTTCTCTTCATCTTCTTTGCTTCATTTCAATCACAACTCAAGTAAGTGGATACATTTCCATTTTTATTTTTTATTCTTCAAACCTTAGGATAGATGACTTCTTATTTTCTTAGTTGTATGTTGTTAGGTTAAAGTTATTAGTTTTAGGGTTAGTCAATGTAGGATTTTAAGTAACTTAGAAGCCCATTAAGGGCAATGTGGCTGAAAGGGGTGAAGACCCTGTGGTTCTGTTTGGAAATCGCGATGAACGCACTAAGCGCGCCTGCTGCGTTTAGCATGTTCATCACAACTGTTAAAATTTTGGATTTCCAGATGAACGCGCTAAGCGGACCATGTCGCGCTAAGCGCGTTCATCCCTATTGATGAGCGTAAGTGATAAGCCCGTTAAGCGCGTATGTGCACTACGCGGGACTAGTGTTCAGACATTATGATTTTGAGAATTTTTGTTCATCACTAAGCCTGACCTGCCAGGCTAAGCGCCACTTTGCTTCTGTAAGTTTTTCTTTGAATAAGGCTAAGAGCGTCTATGCGCTAAGCCCTTGTTATGTGTTGAGCTAAGCGCCCTTCTGTGCTAAGCTCAACTCTCTCACTGTCTTTTAAGTTTTTGTAGTTAGGCTAAGTGCGCCCTGTGCGCTAAGCCTGAGTGTCATTCTGATGAGCCTGAGCTAAGCGCGCCATGCTGCACTAAGCTCCAACTCTCTTCAGTTTTGAAAATTGTAGACTTAGGCTAAGCTCAGCTGTGCGCTAAGCCTATTCTGTAGAAAAAAATATTTTCTGTATCTTCAGGCTAAGCGCCAGTCTGTTGCGCTTAGCGCCTGAGTAAAATTTCATGAGGCATGCTAAGCTCAGCCTGCTGTGCTAAGTGCCCAGTCAAAATTTCAGTTTTATTTTTATGTTTTTGTGAAAATAAACTGTGCTAATCTCTTGTGTTTTGTCTTATATTTTACAGATGGCATCTAAGAAAAGGAAGGCACCTTCTACACCTACCCAGGCCAGATATGACAGATCCAGGTTCACATCTCAAGAAGCTTGGGAGAGATATACAGACATTGTGGTGCCTAGAAAACTACTACCAGAGAGGAATGTGGTAGTTTATTACACTGAGTTTGACGAGTTCAAGGAGGAACTCGAGAGAAGACATTGAGATGAGAAGTTGACTAATTTTGCTGATAGCTGCATAAACATTGCTATTATGAAGGAATTTTATGCGAACCTATATGACCCCGAGGATAAATCACCTAAGCAGGTGAGGGTGAGAGGTCATCTAGTGAAATTTGATGAGGATACTTTGAACACATTTCTGAAGACCCTAGTAATTCTTGAGGAGGGGGAGAATTTGTGTGCTTATTCTAGGTTTGCACTCCTGAGGCCTGATCCTCAGGAGTTGGCTACTAAGATTTGTATCCCAAGGAGGGGATTCGAGCTAAATGCTGATGAGCAGCCATTGAAGATATTGAGGAAGAACATGACCACTCTAGCTCAAACATAGAGTGTTCTTTCCTTCTCTAACCTAATTCCTACCTCCCACACCTTTGATGTCACCTTAGACAGAGCCAAATTAATTTATGGCATCATTATGAAGATGGATATGAATTTGGGGTACCTTATCTCCCACCAGATCTCTCTTTCTACACAACATGATACATCCAGACTTGGATTCCCTGCCTTCCTTGATCACAACTTTATGCAAGGCCAGAGGAGTCCAATCAGATTCTAGATCCCTGGAGAACTTGAGCTCTGTCATTAACTTGGCATATATTAAGAAGAACTATTGGAATCTTGATGATCCAACAGTAACCTTTAGAGGGCCAAGGAAGGCCAGGGGTAAGAGATTAGAGGTCCTCACTACTTCAGCACCACCAGAGACAACATCTCCTTCTTCCACAGCTCCAGTACCTCCCATTCAGACTCCAGTTATTCCTCCAACATCTACACAGATACCACTCCCAACTTCTTTATCTGAAGGACTTTCAGATTTTTCATTTACACCACAGATGCTGCACTCCATGCTCCAGAGCTTACACAGGGGGCAGTCCATCATCATGCAGAGCCTTTAGGGCTTGGGCTTGCCATCCATCATGAACATGGATGAGTTTGATGCGCAGGTGGCCTAGCCAAGAGCCTAGCCTTCTCCTTCTAGAGGGGGTGGGGCCTCCGCAGCCCAGGAGCCTGAACCAGAGCAGCCAACAGTAGAAGCAACAAAGGGGGAGGATGAGCTCACCCCTCCTGAGCCCTTTTATTTTGATGCAAGTGTACACATGGCTCAAGAGGAGGAGACTTCCACAGACCAGATCCCAGAGCCATCCCCAGCACCTATACCTGATGATGCCATACCATCTTCACCAACATGTGAGTTAGAGAAACCTACCTCTCAGGATTTACCAGTTGCTCAGGTGTTGGATCTTAATAAGCATGCACAAGAGCAACCACAGAAGCAGGACATTTAAATTTGTGCATTTTGAACATTTTAGTTTACTTGAATTATTTTATGATTTATGTTCAGTCATTTAAATTTCAGTTTTTATGTTTCCGTTCTTTAAATTTTAGTACTTTGAGTTGTTTGCATGTACAAAAAAGCTTGTTTGAACAGAGAACTGATTGAAAACGATATGCAGTGGATTGTTTTGTATGAAATGAGTGTTTGAGAATGATTTGAATGAGCAACTGTATGATTTGAGTGGATTGGAATGATTAGATAATTGTTTTGATCAAGCTTGCAGCCATTAGAAGAGAATGAGCATGTGATTGGAATTATGACTGAAAATGTTAGTCAGTTTGTTAGATTGATTGTGAAGGAATGCATTGACCGTATCCTGGTGAGAGTGTAATCCTTAAATTTTGAGAGAAACGACTATCATTTAGTACTGATTTTTGCGTGAATCTCTGAAGTATGGACTGAATGCATGAAATTGAGGATGATAAAGGCCATGTTTGATTGTGATAGCCATTTAGCCAAAAAGCTGACCATGTGCTTGAATGATTTATCCCTTGCAACCAGTTTGAGTTGAATGAATTATTGATTGATTGAACCCTGAGCCTATACAGTGTTATCTCCTGCTACCTTGGCTTAGATTGTAGGAGAGCATCATCACAGGAAGCGTGGTTCAAAGCAAATTTGTCCCAAGTTTGGGGGAGTAATTATCAAGGTAAATATATTTCAAATTTGGGGGAGGCACTGGGTAAGAATTGAAATGGTCAAAGTAAATAGCATACACACACTATTTTTGTATATACACATAATGTCTCTGTTTATATTGTTCAAATCCACTTACTCGCTCTAAGTGCAACGTCGCGGATTCAGAGCCTATTTAAAGCCTGTCTTGTGCAGAATTAGGGTAGAGATTTTACAGACAGATTTTTGACACCCAAAAGGAGAAGATTTGCACAGAATTCCAAGGCACACCACGGTGCCTATTTCGAGAAAGGAACTCTGGAGGCAGCAAGAGGAGCAGCTTTTGCAGAGATACCTAGGTTTTGTAATCTCATTATTGTTAGGGGTTTTTCTGTAATGGTTGGCTAAACACCCTTGTTGGGGATTTCTAAAGAATAGTTGATGTAATTACTTCAATATCTAATTGATTGTGTTTCTTGTGTTCAATGCTTCTTTCAGTGCTTAAATTTTGTATGCTCTTAGTCTGATCAACCATTTGTGTGGTTGGTTAGGTGACTTTAGCATTGGGAAATGTATTGTTGCCTTAAAACTTGAATGAAGCAGAATTGAAACTTAGTCTTAAATGAGGGATCTACGGATTAAGTTTTGGTTTTAAATATGTTGTTATAATAATGCTGTTTGGTCTAAGTCTAGTCCAACAAGAGGGATCTGAGGACAAAGCTTAAGCTAAATTAGTTTAAACTTTCGTAAGCTATTTAAGCTGAGTCTAGTCCAACAAGAAGGATCTGAGGATGAAGCTTAGTTTAATTTAGTCTAAACCTAGGAGGGCTATCTTAATTAAGCCTAGTCCAACAAGAGGGATCTGAGGATGAAGCTTGGATTGATTCAGTCTAACTAGGGATCGAGGTTTAGTAATTTAGGGCACAACATAGAACATAAAAGCATGATTGATTAGAGAAACATCTTTATATACATCAACTGGTTTGTTAGAAAGACCCAACATCTTTACCTACTGCTATTAATCTTACTTACTTGCATTTTTACTGTTTTTAGCCTAGACTTAGTTTAATTCTGTTCTAAATCATCAATTAGCAATGTTTTTTTCAACAATGCCTTATTTCTGAATATAACCCTGTCTAAGACTAGTTCCCTGAGTTTGATACTCAGATTCATCCGTTTTAATTTTAAATACTTGACGATCCGGTGCATTTTCCAGCAAACCAGATTTCCCTTGAACATATTTGCATAAAGAAAAAGTGGACCAAAAAGTAACTACAGAGGAAATCCAACAAACAACCTTTCAATGCACAAAGCAAACAAGTATGGAGAAATAAGATCCCCTTATCTGATACTTAAAGAAGGTTAGAAATCTTCCAAAGCTTCTCCATTCTAAATAAAATTTATAGAGGCCACAATTCTAAATTAGATTAATGACATTTTTCGGCATCCCAATATCATACAGAGTATCTTCAATAAAATTCCATATAAGTTTATCATAGGCCTTTTTTAAATCCATTTTAATAGCTACCCACCATTTTGCTCCTCTTTTCTTCCTCGCTGAATGAAAAATTTCTTGAGCTACAACTATATTATCACCACATAGACGCCCAAGAATAAAATTGGATTGGAAAGGCCCCCCAAGCTTTCTCACAAAGGGATGAAGTTGTTCAAATAATCACAAATCTAGAAGAGGTTGAATAGATTCTTTTCAAAACTTTTACCTAATCATTATTTTGATTCAATTAAGAAATACCCCACCCCTTCATGTAATCAAGGTTTTCTCAAAAAATTTGTTAAGAAATATTTTCATACAATGAATACAAGAACATATGAAAAATAGAGTTTTATGGACCTTTCACATCAATTCCATTACCAAGATTGATTCGTAAAACTAAGGTTTAGAGAAAGAAAGAATCACACACAAAATTTATATTGGTTCAGTTTTCAAGAAGACCTACATCCAATTGTTCTAAGACCCCTTAAAACTTTCACTAATAGACAACCAAGTATAAACACTATGCACATGCAATTCCCTAAAACTCTACTCTTGCCTTAAACCATACAAGAGAAAGATCAAGAGTTGAAACACTATCAATTCACACAAACCCTTGGTAACCCTAACCATGAACAGAATCTAGAAAGAAATCAAAATTAGATTGAATACACCTTAAAGTGCAGATCACAACATCTTCAAACTCTTCCTTAGATATCAACTCATGATGAAGAATGGATGAATCTTAATCAACTTTAATGTCTCTTAGAATGTGTTTTCTAAAAGATAAGATCATATCAAGAGTCACTAATGAGATAGAACAAGTGCAAATATTTATAATTTTAACATCTAAAACTGATTTAGTCGATTATAAAATATGGTAATCGATTAATTCGTTCAAATCCCTCTTTGTTTTACATTTTCAAAAACGTGATAATCGATTACAGAATGTGATAATCGATTATCTCATTTCACAGAGAGCTTCTCAAGCTTTTGTGATTCTGGAATAATCCATTATCAAATGTGGTAATCGATTAATTCGATGGTTCTTGCCAAATTTCAAGTAGAAGTGAGTTTTGTTGCTTATTTTAATATTTTCCAATTGATTACTAAACTTTGTAATTGATTACACTATATTGAACTCATTCTCTAAGAAACTTTGAGATCAATTCATTAATCTACCATGTTTGATTTCAACTAAGCATGGATATAAGAAAACTAAGACTAAATCACTCATCATGCCTGTCTAAAAACATCTAATACAAAAGCACATCTTTTAAAACTTGTTTGGCATTGTAAAATGATTAAAAGCATAAACCTAAGACTATTCTTCAAGTCTTCAATTTTTTATTCAACAATCTCCCCCTTTCTGGTTTTGATCATGCCAAACCAAATGATGTGTATTGATGTTTTCCTTGTCCTTGTATATGTTTTACATCATGCTTAGCAAACATATTAGTACCATCTTCTCAAATCATAGCATCTAGGTACATACACAAATCACTCATATCTTTCTCCCCCTTTTAGCATCACAAAGTCAAAAAGTTTGTATCAAAATAAAGTCACAAATATAGGCACAAAACAAACATAAAAATGCAAATAAATATGTACATGAAGTGAATATAGGCTCTCATATTGGCTCATGTGAGATTAGACTCGTTTAAAATGCCAAACTCATTACGAAGATGATAGAACCTAACTCTTGCTAAAGGTTTGATAAAGATGTCAACTAGTTGTGAGTCTGTATCAACAAATTCAATGTCACAATCACCTTTATGAATATGATCCCTAATGAAATGATGTCTAATCTCTATATTCTTTGTCCTAGAATGCATGATAGGATTCTTAGTACGACTAATGACACTAGTGTTATCACATCTTAAAGGAATGTGTTTTAAATGCAATCCAAAGTCAGAAAGTTGTTGTTTAAGCTAAGGGCTTTCAAGCTTCCCATATGCTTCACAGTATCATGAATCTATTGCATAGTTGGCAATTTACTCAAACGCCTGGCTCTAGACTTTTGGAACCAGCAAATTTCCTGTTCAGCTAGAACCTACTCATAATCACCCTATATTCTCTTATATTCAACATCCATCTCATTATTAAAGGAGAAATTTCATTTTCTATCCAAGTTGTCCAATTTCTTTTTTAGCAAGCTTTTCCTTTTCCTTTTCCTTATACATCTAAAAACCTTTTTATTCCATCTTTTTAAATGAGATGTGAATTCAGACATGTTATTAGACTAGAAAGGGTTATTTTGAATTTTCTCTCAATGCTCCTTTGTAAACTTTATGAAATCGTTATGCATCAACTAAGCAACTTCAAATCTAAAAGGCCGATGATCACTACTAGAAAATAGGCTTTCTACATCGGTTATCGGCGCCTTTCTACATCGGTTATCACGCGTCTTTGTAACCCAGAGTCGTTGAAACACAATGATGGTTAAATGACCGATGCTGAATTTTGACATTCTACATCGGTTATTAGGACAACCAATGTAGAAATCTGCCCATTTTAAGACGAGCTAGTCTCCAAACCCGTCTTAAAATGCCAGATTTCTACATCGGTTGTCAGGACAACTGATGTAGAATGATCATCATTCTACATCGGGTATGTACTGAACCGTCGTAGATTCCTATCTCACGATGAAACATTCAACATCGGTCGTTCTAATAACCAATGTAGAATGCTAGACATTCAGAGTGAATGTTACTAGAATGAAGCTCACACCTTGCTTTGGAGTTGATGTCACAAAGATCACATACCATCCTAGTTTAAACCTATCGAAAAAGTTTAATTCAAATGACACGTCATGTGTTAACCCCACAGAATCAACCAACTTAAATTTATCAGGGCCTTCAAACTTTCTTAAAAAACATTGACTTTGCAGGGCCTGAATATGACAATTAGGATGAAGGAAGAACAAAGCAAAAAAAACATTAAAAAACAAGGACCAAAAATCCAACAACATCAACCAACTTAAATTTGTATATTTAACTTCTAGAGGGCTAGAAAATCATTTTATCATTTTCATAACTTGATACTGCAGCCTTTGAAGTTGGCTGCCACCATGATCATTTTTCAATGAATATACCATACATGGCCTCTGAGAATTCATAGCAGCGACAACAGCTCTAGCCACATCCTCAGTTGTCTGCGTAAAAAATAAAGCACCCCAACTACAACAATAATTGAGAGGACAAGCATAACAATCTTGGACTATAATTACAAATTCATAAAATCAACTGAGCTGAATTCACTATTTAATCACCTTGCTAACAAGCAAGATTGCAAGAATATGTGTAACCAAAAAATTGATAAGTAAAAAAAAATAGTTGTCTCCAATTAATAAAGACTAACCTCTTGTGTTGTCCAACCACCCTTAGCACGCCTTATAGGGCCAGTGGTCCTCCTGCACCAAAAATATGCATATAAAAATAGATAAGAAAAAGTTTCATAGTATGAAGGGAATCAGCTACTTAATGCAGATACTAGAAATATAGGTTAAATGGGGTTGTCATTTTTCAAAAATATATATAATTACCAATTGAAAATATTTATTCATAATAGTCACTTACCTATGATTTTAACTTTTTAAGCATATCCTAGAAATATAGGTTTATCTTTATATTTATAATTATGTTTTGATTCATTATTAGTTATAATTATATATGAATATGTTTGGTTTTTATAAATGAATTTGAACTGTCAGTGTAAAATACAAATGATTATGGTTATAAATGAGTTTCATTGGGCATAACGTAATGAAATGACTTTGAATAATAAAATGCAAATGCTTATGTAATAAGCTACCGCAGAAGTCACACTAATAAACCTGCTTATGGAAGCTCTGTGAACTTTAACTAACGTAAATAATCACATGCTACAAAAAGTTTTTCGAGTAGTTAAATTGGGTTTTTCATTTTTTAAAAAGGTATATCATTTTTAAATAATCACATGCTACAAAAAGTTTTTCTTTGTTATTTAACATTTTTTATTTTTATTCTTTTTTTATCCTTATAAAATATGTTTTTTTCATACTTAAAACATTTTAGATAATTTTTTGAATAATGAAAAAAATTATTTTAAAAAATAAAAAACACTATCTCAATTAAGGATTTAAAATAAAACAGATAAATTTTGTAAGGATTAAAATGAAAAAAATATAAAAATAAAAATGAAAAACAATAAATTACAGGAATGAAACAAATATTTGAACTAATATATATAATTACCAATTGAAAAAAATTATTCATATTATTTACTTATTATTTTAAGTATATGCCATAAATATAAGTTAATCTTATAATAGTTATAATTATTATATATGTTTGGGATATTTTTAGTTATAAATATTATAGATAAAAAATGAATTATAATTATGGTCGTAATGGTATTTAAATTACTATTCACTCAGTTATAGGTCCTAGTACAATATTTTTTTTTAAGTGTTGATACGAGAGCAAGTAATATAATATCTTACTTAGATTTTATTCATTGTCAGTATTCAAGACTCAATTATTTTACTGTACACAATTAATAGTTTTAATTTTGTTATACATTTGAGTATTTATTCCAAAATTATTATTCTTTTTAGTTCATAATTTATAATTCAATTTCTTCATATGTTAAAAATTTAAAATATTTTATATTTTTATTCACAAATCAACATATATGGGGTGCATGACATGTATTGCTAAAATTTAAAATCCCAATTAATCTGCAAACCAATAATAGCAATGACAGTAGAAATTTCCCACTAAATTTTATTACAATTTAAACTACAAGAATCCTAGCTTGCTTCATATGCATGATATGGCAAAGACACCAGACTTGAAACTTACTTGAGCAGTATTATAAGCAATATACTCATTGTACATGAGCTTTTAAAAAGAATAGTGGTACCTCTTAATTGGGTATAAAAAAATGCTTTGAAAGAGCAAATCTTCACCTGCCAAGTTTCATGTGCCTGCGAGAGAACCCGAACATTTTCTTCTTCAAAGCTCAAAGCATAGTTCCTACTCTAGGGAGAATCAACTGAACATTGAGTGAGCAACAAACACTAAATTTGGAAGACAGGGATTCCAATGTTAGGAACAAGGAGCTTACCTAAATAACAACAGAACAAGGAGGGGGCATGTGAAACACTGGACTACCAGTATCAGAGAAACTAAGGCGTACCTTAAATTTGGAAGACATGGATTCCAATGTTAGGACAACCTTAAATTGCAAATTATCAAAGAAAGAGAAACAAAGCCAAACATATTACATGATTTAACCAAAGACTAAAGGTTAAATCTTATTTCATCAAAATGATCAAATATATAAAACCAATATGAAAATAAGAACAGATTTGATAAAAAAATTTCTTTCCAGAGGGCTATGCTCACCTAATGCCTTTCTTTCCACTTGGGGAAAAAGTCATTTCCCAAAAGTTGAAATAGATGATCTCTCATCTCATCATTGGTAACAAGTAAGCATCTAAATTTTATATCTGCATACAATCAGTACCTGAAGCACAGGTTATCAAATGAAGCATGCTAGTGCATAAACAGTAGAAATAGATAACAAAAAGTTACCAACAATAATTTATCCCATTTTGTTCTTACCAATCATCATTTGATCCAGTAGGTGTTGCATAGAGTGCATCAGCATTATTCCACTTATCAATTAATGCTCTATTGATTGGTTCATCCATTTTGTCTCCCTTAATCCGTTTATTATGCAAAATGATAAGTGGAAACTTCTTTGAAGGGAGCCTTTGGCATATTTCATTGGCAACAACACTGATCTAAATTTTTCATCTTAGGAGAAAATAATCAATAACCATAATAAGAACAACACGCGGGGCAAAATAAAAAAGGAGAAGGATCTTCCACATTCAGTAACTTGCCTTGTGTCAGCAACTTCCATAATACCACTACATTTCTCAAAATCCTAATACATAATTATCAAGAGAGAGAAATTTGAAGAAAAAAATGAACTAACAAAGAAAATGTTCTTTAGCAGCAAAACCTTAGACAAACTATCTCATAAGCATCAAGAGGAACATCAATCAATACATCCTATAAACTAAGCCAAGACCCTCGGATATTTAAAGTTTTTTAAAACAGAAAAGAATGGAAGGAAGACAAAAGAAACATATTTGCAAATGGTGTAAACTCAAGAAAGAGTCAGGGTACCATTTGATTGGATGATGAATCCATCACCAATGAGATTAGAGCATCTAAGCATGCACCTTGCTCAAGCACTCCACGAGTGGATAATATATTCATTAAAACCTGCAAAGGGGGCAGCAATTTTTACATAAACAACTTAGTAGTTAACAGAGTGTTTTCACAGAAATGGAAAAAATGAAAAGATGTAAACAAAAAAATGATGGACACCTGACTTGAATAGCGTTGTGTTGATGGGCGAGAGCAGTACTTTGAGGGTGAATCAAACAACACCCTTCCAAGACTCTAAGAGCGAGCTCAACTTCAGCATCAGTGGATGGACTCGTCAACTTCATCGGTTCAACACTAAATAATACATGACTCAGATTCCAATCGAACCTTACAAAGGCTCATCCAGATCTGGTCTGACCCGGTCACTGACCAGGTCGACTCGCTTGACTCACCTACCTCCACCGAGTCCCAATCACTCCTCTCCAAGGACCACATCATCGTCGCCATCTCCGATTTGCACACTCGCAGCAACAATCGGTTCAACTCGCTCTCGAAAAGCGCATGTTTCACAGAAGATTTCAAGGAGAACTTTGATTTTCTCTTCAGAATGGAATGCTTCATGCTGGTGCTGGTTGGAAGCTGCGAGAGAGGAATTCACATTCAACGCGAGAGAGAGGACATTGGGTTTGGTTTTGGCGATGGATGCGTCTTCTCGAGAGCCTAGGGAAGATGAAAGAGACAATGAAAAAAGGAAAGTGAGCGGGACGAGGAGAGAGGAATTGAAGAGTCACGCATTTTTTTAAAATTACACTGACTCAACTACGGTTTTTATGAGAAACCGTTTTTGAATGGTACAAAACAAAGGCGGTTTTCATAAAACCGCCTTTCGTAACATTTATATCAAATGCGGTTAACGAAAACCGTCGTTAACGCTTTATAAAAGTTTGGTTTAATTTCAAAAATGCCACCAAAAGCTTTACTACATCGTTTTTCTCATAACCGACTTAGATTTAACGATGTTGAATCACCCTTTTGTAGTAGTGGATGTCTATTCTCCTTTTAAGGAGTCTCCAGACTCAAAAGAAGTGGTCTATGATAAGATTTTAACCACCCCCAGATGAACCAACAAAACAACCTCCTGATATCTCACTTTCCACTCAACATTAAGTAACGATCAAGACGCACCCCAATCCTTCCATTCCTCCAAGTTAAAGAGTCACCTAGAAAGATCATATCAATAAGGTTTCCTTTATAAAGCACATTTCGAAAGGATTCCATATCTCTATGACCTTGCCATCTATTTCCTCTAACTTTTCATTAGGAGACAAGGCGCAGTTGAAGTCTACAATAATTTCCCAATCACTATCCATCTCACTACTAATTTTAGTGAACTATTCCCATAAAACTTGTCTCCTAGCAACTTGTAGAACTCCATACACTAAACCTTTATATGGACCAATTGGCTAAAGTTTCTAACCATGTCCACCTTCTAATCCATCAGATTCCATAGACACCATATTCCCCCTAGAATGGCCAATTCATCTTGGATAAAAGAACCAAGAAGGCTAATTCTACGAATAATAGTGTTAGGAATCAGGATACTTCCTTAGAATTCGAGGACTAAGGAACCTCCAAAAGAAGCAAGCTAACAAAAGTGACACTTTTTTATTCTAACGGTTTTGGTGCCAATACTCAACTTTTATCCCTTAAACGAAATCCTCCAAACACTTTTTGGGCCTTATGGTTCTCAGCCTATCAATCTTTGGCCCATCAAAAACACCTTGTCTTGAAGGTGATGGGACTTCAAACCATGACTTTCGGAGGCTTCAAAAGTAGGATCTGGATCCATAGCAAGAAAAAAATACCAAAAGTAATTGGAGTGCAAAAATAAAGTTTAAGAATTGGGCTTGGCAATTATTGTGGGGCTATGTGAGACTTGAACTTTTTTTTGTAAATATTTGTTGAGAAGTAAAAAATAAAACATGAAAGTGGGATTGGATGAAGGAATTGGAATTAATGTGACAAATGGTGATTGGAGGATTAGGTTCGGGAAGCAATGACTGAGATGGAGAACAAGGATAAAAAAATGGAAAGCAAGGATGGAGATGGGGTTATGGTGGGAAATTAAAAGGTGAGAGGTTGGGAATTGTATTGGAGGTGGGTTGGAGGGTGGCAACTGTATTGGTGGGACTAGTAGAGAGGTAGAGAGAATGAATTGAGGAAAAAATGACTTTGGATGAAACATGGGGTGGAGTTAGAGAAAAAATATAGCATGTGAGTGAGAGGGCTATATCCAGTTGAGCCCTCCTTGGCTCCGAACCCGGATCATTTTTGCATGTTCTCAATTGAAGAAAGTTAAAGCCTTGTTCTGGGCAGCAAAAGAGGTGGACCTCTCCCAGGACCTCCACTGTTAGGACTCCCTAACCGACGGCGAGCACCACCTTGTCACCTGCGTCCTCGCCTTCTTCACTGCCTCTGACGACATCGTCCTCGAGAACCTTATCAAGCACTTCACACAGGAGATCCATCTCCCCGAGGCCCACACCTTCTATCCAAATCGCCATCGAGAACATCCACTTCGAGATGTACAGCCTCCTCCTCGAAACCTACATCAAGGACTCCGACCAGAAGAACCACCTCTTCCACACCATCGACACCATCCCCTGCGTCACTAAGTAGGCCCAATGGGCCCTTCGCTGGATCTCGATTATAAGGGGTGCTCTTACGCGCACGATAAAGATTCAGAGTGAGGAAAAGCTATTTGTGATGCTATTGGAATGCTTTTGAAGGACAAAAGAGGTATTGTGGGTGGTTTTCTGAACAACTCTAACAACCTCGACAATTTGAAGGCCAATTGGGATGTTGAAGACGGGGTCATAGAGCACCTCACAGATGTGACAATAGTTTATGGAGACAGCAGTGTCAAAATTCCTCCAACAAAATTGCTTGCACTCCAAATTGTTGTATGACTAAATTCGTCACCTCCGTCAGAATCTCCTGCTCCGATAGCAGTTGTGACTTCATTAGAATGAGTTTTGCCACCAACTTCTTCCCTGGAGACATCGAGGGCATGGTTTATGTGTTGTGTTGCTCCATCGGTGTCATTATCATTGCAGAAGCCATAGGTAACCTTTGAGAGTTGTCTGTTAGTGGTGACTACATAGAGGAAGAAGATAGGGAATGTTGAGTGGTCTCGAGAAAGACCATCCTCTAAACAAGTTTGTTTAGTTGGGTGGACATGGTGTTTTGAGTAGCGATGAGGTTGAGTTGATTGGAGGTGAGTTTCGTGATGGCTTCTTCAATGTGGTCCATATTGGACTTGGAGCAAGTAGAGTCAGCCATTGATGCTCAATGAAAGCACTAAAATTGTTAGGAATTAGGACACTCTCTTAGAATTCGAGGACTAAGGAACCTCCAGAAGAAGCAATGTAAGAGAAGTGATACTTTTTTCTTATTATTATTCATTGCCTTGATACAACTATATCTGGTTGCTGCAATAGCTACAAGACAAAGTAGAAAAACAGAAAGATAATGACAAGCACTAACAGCAAGGCACTACTCACAATCCTAACAAAATGATTCTTCAATGTGGTCCATATTGGACTTGGAGCAAGTGGAGTCAGCCATTGATGCTCAATGAAAGCACTAAAATTGTTAGGAATTAGGACACTCTCTTAGAATTCGAGGACTAAGGAACCTCCAGAAGAAGCAAGGTAAGAGAAGTGATACTTTTTCTTATTATTATTCATTGCCTTGATACAACTATACCTGGTTGCTGCAATAGCTACAAGACAAAGTAGAAAAATAGAAAGATAATGACAAGCACTAACAGCAAGGCACTACTCAGAATCCTAACAAAATGATTCTAACAGTTTTGGTGCCAATACTAAGCTTTTATCCCTTAAATGAAATCTTCCAAATACTTTTAGGCCTTGTGGTTCTCTTCCTATCAAGTAGCCTTAACCTTGTTCCACTCGTATGAGTCTCCACTAGAATTATAAATTATGCTTGATTTGTCTCATTAAATCCTTCATCAAAGCTCCAAATCCTCTAGAGGCAATGCCTCTACAATTCCAACTAATAATACTCATTAAGAATTATTAGAGAGGACTAGCAGAGTACTGCCACTCTTCATTTGAGGAATATAATCCTCCATGCCCCCACCTGAGCAGTCCATAATATCTTTATCCAAGCTACCAGCAGTAGGCAGTTTATGCTCCACAGCTCTCTGACTATTTGAACAAGTAATTGCCTCCTTATCCACATGAAAATCAACCAAAGGCAACTCTTAAGCCTATCATTAGTAGTATTTGATGCAATCCAAGCCATGGACGATTGGTTTGGATCGTTCCAGATGCAAATTCAAGAACATCATTGTTGGCCTTCAGAACACAAGAACAGAAAAATAGAAAAAGATGGAGAAAATGAAGAAGATGAACAGAATGACGCCACGATCTGCAGAGAATCGATAATCCAAAGGAGGATTCGCCATAAAGGAATAGCTTCCTTGATAAGAATCAATTTGGTCAAGAAAAGGCTAAGCTCTCTCTAAGCACAAGCTTAATTTCAATTATGCAAAAAGTTCCTACAATTAAGATTTTCTGAATATTTATATATCTAGGCTTAAGAAGATGACTGAGCCTCTAATAAGGCCTATTTACATCAAGCTCAAACCCATTACACAAATAAACAAGAATTGAGAATTTTCGTAAATTCAAATTGAAGGTTTGCGCTAAGCTAGGCACTTCGCGCTAAGCGCAATTTCTCCTTAGGTTGAAATTGCACTAAGCTAGACATCTCACGCTAATCCCAATTCCTCCTCGGGTTGGAATTGCACTTAGCGAGCTGTTCAGCAATCTTCAATGTGCTCCAATTCAACTCCTTGTGATTTTCTTCTTCCTTGCCTTTGATTAGCAGTCCATCCTTGATCCTCTTGGTCATCTCTTCTTGCAGAAACTTGGCTTTGAACCTTGTCATTAGACCCTTCAACTCATGAAGTGCTTCTAGGTCCTTATGCTCTTTGGATAGCCCTCTATCTTCCCCTCCTTCTTGAAAAGAAGTTGTCCTCGGATTATGCTCTTGGGACAACCTTCTATCAATATTCATACTAAGAATATGCAAACTCTCAGCATGCTTACTTTGTCCTCCTTTTTCTCAGTCACTCATTTAATATTAACTTGGTCTCCTAATTTCTTCCAGCACGCTCCTTATACGTAACAACGTGAGCAATATTCTTTTTGAAACTTGCTTTCCCACCGATACGAATATCCCCATCTTTTTTTGCTTGGACCTCCAACTGCATTATGAACCTTCTCTTGATTTTGCTTTGGAATCTTTACATCAAAAGACACCACTTGGCCACGAGAACCTTTCATATGATTAACTATTTTATTGTTCATCTGCTTAGGCACCCTAGTGCTTTTCGAGCTAGTCCCACTTAATTCTGAGTTTGTGGACCCACCACCAATACCTTTAAGAGATTCCAACCCCTTTTCTTTAGTAGATAAATCATCAAAAGAGAGAACCAAAAATCTTGAGCCAATATCTGATCTCAAAACTAAATCAGCATTATCATTAACAACAACCTTTCTATTTTTTCTTTTTTTAAATCCATCCAAAATACCAACATCCATGCACCATAACGGCCATACTCATCATTAGCATAATGAATATTTCCTTCCCCAATTATGGAGGTCTCATTATTTATGCTTACGTCAACCCTCACCAGTTAAGAATTTTATAATTCCTAACTAATTAGTTAATATGTGTTACATATTATATTATAATATTTATATTAGTTATTTATATTTTTTATGGGCTTAATATAAGTGGTCTAATTTGATGAGCCTATTAGACTATCTTCAAAAAATTAATATGGGGTTAATAAGCGGAAACCAGTTAGGCCTGTTAGAGAATAACTGGAACTCTAACAGTTTAAAAACCTAAAGCACGGTTGTAGTCCCCAATACACCAAATGAAAATCGTATTCTCTTCTCCCCATTTGACGAGAAAATGGAGGTCCCAACAAAGGAAAACGGTGATTTGGTTGAGGAAGATCACCAAACCAATTACTCCTTATAATTGTTAATTCCACTACGTACTATGGATCAAGGTATTCTTCATAATCCTTCTTGATAATCTAACATAATGTGTTCCAAGTGTTTATTGATATTTTATAAGGATCCTCTAGAATTCTAACATCATCTTCATTGGCTTGTACATCCCTACTGCTGGAATAGCTGTCACCAATTTCTTATCCTTTTAAACTTCCTCTACCATCACCACCACATAAGAGCACTGATCTTTTTTGTGTCCATATTTACCACACCAAAAACATATTAAGTGAAGCCCTTCATACTCCAAATTAATCTTGTGTCCTCTGCCATATATTGTGTCTCTAAAGACTTTTCCAAATCCAATTCAACACATATCTTGACAAATTTCTCACAAGACTAGATGGAATTCAATCAGCCTATCCATTTTAAGAAATTTACCAAGACTCATTCCAATTCTGTTAAGGAAGACCTTGTTGTATAATTCTATTGGAAGACATTGACTTCATATTCAAACCACCATTTTTTCTTGGGCTTCTTTGCATTCATAAAAAAAGAATGGCTGACATCTTTGAACAATTAAGTAATGATCTGCTACCTTCCATGGGCCTTTGAACAACATAAGGTTATAATCCTCCTAATTACTGAAGATCACATGATAGAACCCATCTTGAAGATCAATAATTTGAAAGGCACCCTTACATGTCCAGCTTCTTTGTTGTTTTTCTTTTAGGACTTTGAAATTCACTCTCGTTGCCAATACATTTACTACCAAAGAAATTAGCCAAGGAGACAACCACCTTAACAATTCTACATCATACAGGGGGATCACATGTCCATCCAAACTCCATTCCACAGTAGGTTCAGAATCTAGAGGCTTCTAATTCATCACTCCATCCTCCAAAAGGTTTTCCATATCTTCCGTAGCGTCATGCTGGCAAACTTATCTCCCAAGAATATAACATGGAAGTATCATTCTTGGATATTTTTAAAAAATCTTTGGTTACATTTTAATATTCATGTCAATATTTTTTAAAATTTTAATTAATTTAAATTGAAAAAGTTGCATGTGCATTAGATAATAAATTTTCATATTCCCATGAGAATATGACTTTCCCACCACCTTCTAATGAGAATATAAATATAAGAAAACATGAAGAAAAAAAATAAATTATAGCATTTCCAAGAATTAATATAATACCTAGAAATACTTTTTAAAAACTTGTAACAAACATGTAATTGTACAGGATTACTTTCATTTATAAAGAGTTGTACACTTTACACTCTTACACATGTTAGTAGAAAACAAAATGGCTAGAGGAGGTCCCTCCACTAGAGCAATCCTATTCGAGTTAGGTAGAATCATTATAAACGACAAACTCTCCCTTCAAGTAAGTACCATCACTAGAAAAAGTATCTTTGATGATGGTTTTTGAAGACATTCGACGACATTTTTGAACCGTCTTTGAAGCCAACGTCATGAAAAGTCAACACTTTCCACGACTGTTCCCAAAAAATGTCTTAGAATGGTACAATTTTTAAGACGGTTTTATCCTAGAACCATCTTAGAATGTCTTTTTAAAAAAAATTAAAAAATTGAGAATTCTAAGATGGTTCTACCAAAAACTATCTTAGAAAGTCTTAGAATTATTTTTTAAAAAAAAAATAAAAATTGAGGATTCTAAGACGGTTTTCCCAAAAATTGTCTTAGAAAGTAGACTTTCTTAGACGATTTTTCAGATAACCGTCTTAGAATATCTTTTTTAAAACAAAAAAAAATTGAAAAAGATTGAAGATCGTCTTAGAATGTAAACTTTCTAAGACAGTTATTCAAAGAACCATCTTAGAATGTCTTTTTTTAAAATAAATTTAAAAGAATTTAAGATTCTAAGATGGTTTTCCCTAAAACCGTTTTAGAAATAGACTTTCTAAGACAATTTTTCATAAAACCATCTTAGAATGTATTTTTTAAAATGAAAAATAAAAAATTGACTAGCTAGGTCTATTAGGAATTGCAGTAGAGCATTTACTATAAAGCACCAACCCTTTATGACCTAGCCATTTAAAGCAAGAATCCTATAGATCCAAATCATGATAACTAAATTACTAAAGCTATCTTTGTAGGATATTTACCTAGCTAACTAGGCTTAAAATCATAACAAAATCAAATGCCATGTTATAATGTTCAACAATCAGTGACAAGAAAAACTAAAGAAAGTCATACCTCACAATTTAAAATCTCTTCTTGTGCTTCCTTGGATGCTAGAAGGGCAGCAACATACTTAGCATCGATTTTCTTCTCTGAGATTTTTAAACCTTCCACCATTATATGCCCTTGATCTTTTGGTAGACATGGACCTAGGTTCAAGGCGATAGTGTCTGCCTGCAATATTACTTCGGGTGTGATATTGCATTTTTTTGAGAAAGGGTATGTTCATTATCCTGGGAATACAAGTTCATATCCTCGCCTGCTACATTAGTTTTAATCTTCTTGACATCTAAATCTTTCATCTGAACTAAATCATGGGGTTGAACACAGAAAGCAGAGGACTCCAATAATTGCTCAGCTTTAACCATAACATCCTCTGCAGAATCATATACATGAATTTCTCAATTGAGTACTTGTAACCAATAACATCAAAAGAATTATGCACCAAATCATCACAAGAAAAAGGAATCAAAGGAACAATGTAAAAAAGACAATCAAGGAGATATTGAGAATAAATTAGAAACTATAAGATCATTATATTCATACACTTCCATCAATTGTGAGACCATTTACATTTGAGATCATAATCAAAGTATGCAGATTACCTACCATGCATCCTTGGTAGGTGTAACTATTACCCCCTTGAAGCTACAAGAAGAGTGGGGGGAAATTAAACAAATAAAATGAGAAAACATAAAGTTCCACAAAAAGGACTTTTTTTTTCAATTATTAAAAGGATTCCAAAAGGCCAAAGAATATAGAAAATAGGAGAAACTCAAATTGGCTTTAGTACAATAGTATATATATTAGGACTCAAAACATTTTTAATTTATTCATCTAAATATATTTAACATTTTTTAGTTTTTCTTAATGAAAAAAAATTGTATATTTTTTCCATTTAATGATTCAGTATTGGATATTTATTTTAAACAAGACAAAAAGATTCTAAAGAATGACTCTATTAAGTTGTATCCTTTAAAATCTTATAATTATCACTTTATCCCTTATTTTATTTTGAATAGGTTTTTTTAAAAAAATATTATATCATAGAATCTCTATTAATAATTAGGTTACTCTTTTTGTTATGTAGTATTTCACTTACTTTTTAATATATGTAATTTGTAAATATTATAATTTTTTATATTTTTTATTTGGCATCCCAGTCTACAGATTAAGAGAAAACTTGTTATATTTATATGGATTAAATGAGAATTTTTTGACATTTAAATAAATTCAAAATTATATAAAAATGAAATTTAAGGAAAAAAATGAAAATTAATAACAATATGATCCATGTACTTTGTCATTTTTATTGTTTAGGTTTCACCCGCATGTATGAATGTCAGTAGGGAAATCTAATCATAGCAACCTACTAAAAGCTAAAAATTTAGCTACAGATGCAAATTACATTGAAATATTGAAATGTTGTGTATATTTATATATAATTAGCATAAAATCTTTGATGTTGCTTATTACAGTGGTGTGCAGGAAAAATTTGAAAATTCAAAGCAATGAGCTTATTCAATACGAATTGAAGACACAACTAATGTGTTTTATTGTCAAGTTAGCTCTAAGGTCCTAGTTCAAAATACCTTTTATATCATTAATTGAGCTTCATTTTATTCATAAACCCCATCAAGCCAAAAATCATAATTTGGAAGGCACTGATCAAGGTCAAGTAGCTAACTCTAACTTTAAAACAAAAGTGAAGACAGATTTGATAAGCCAAATTCATTGGAACACAATGTTTACCAATTGGCCATCACTTTGAGTAGACATACACATACATAGGGCATCAAGGCAAGAGAGAGAACTCTAAAAATTAAAGGAAAGCAAAGTTAATGGTCAAGAAAAAAGAGAAAAGGAACAGAAGTGTAGGAGATTGTGTTGAAAAAAGGGGTAGATAGGTAGGTGGGGCTAGTTACAAATTCTCAATGCAAGTTTAAATAAAACTAAAAAGGGAATTCCATAAATATCATGTAAGTATGCACTATGAAGTGATGGTCGATAGAGAGAGAAGAGGAGACATCATCATAGAGTCTCAAGCACCACGGTAAAAGTCATTTATACCTTTATCGATGAAAAAGCTACTAATAACCTTCTCTACAACACACACACACACCCTCTCCAAAGAAAAAAATCAACCAATCAATCAAATTAAGTCCACTCCAAGTACAAAATTAACAAACCTGAGGAGATAAGTTAAAATAAATGAATCCAATCCAATTGATTCTTATCTTAATTGATATGTACACTAAAAATTATTTTTTACGACATACAATCTAAGACAGTTATGCGTAACCATCTTAGAATGTCATACGGTGACAATCTTGTAAATACAAGGTTGTTCAACAAAGACGTTGTTACGAAAACCGCCTTAGAATAAACTGTTCTACGCTAGTTTTGTAAAAACCGTCTTAGAATGATTAATTTTATTTTTGAACTCTTTGTCTCCCCTCTCGTGTTTCTAAGTGTCTCCCTCTCTTCTTTTTTCTTACTCTTCCTTTCACTCTCTAACTCTCTCGTATTTCACTCTCACTCTCATCGACAGCGCCATTGCCACCACCACCGTCACTGCCTCATGTTCAACCTCAACCTCAACCTCTATTTCATGAGGTCTCTCCGCTTTCTCCTCATTCAACATGTTCTTTGTTTTTTTCCTTGACAGTGAGAGCGGGGCAGCGATGACGAGCGTGTGGTGAAAGTGCATGAAGAACGCAACCACCGCGATGAGCTCCACCTAGATCTGAGACCCGCTCCTCCCTATGCTTTTTTTTTCCAGGTGGATCTCCTCCACCGATGTCTCCAACACTATCTACGGGTGGATCTTCAAGTTTTTGGTTTTGTAGATCTGGAGGAACTAAAATCTATAAGTCTTCGTTTTGTAGATCTACAAAAAATCAAATCTACAAATTTTCGCAATGCTCCGATCTCACAGCGACTTTGAAGACAGATCTTAAAAATCCAGTTCTTCGAAGACACATCTTCAAAACATATTTTTTCAGTATAAACATGAGGTTATGCTTTTCAGATTTTTTTTTTAATGTCTTATGTTTGCTCTATAATATAATGGTTTTGTGAGAATAACAAATACTTGAAGTGAGTTTCTTGTTTACAACTATACAATAATGGTAGCTTTTGTGTTTATTCTTCTTTTTGTTTAAACATCATGATTCTTGTTTTCATGAAGTTGTTTGTTTTTGTGATTCCATTGGTGAAGAAAGGAGAAAGAGGGTACGGTGGTTGTGGCGGTGACAAGTCAGAGAGAGAGCAAACGAGAAGAGGAGAGCACGTGGTGGTTGTGCAGTCTACATTCGAGAGCTGAAAACAATTAAAGATTAGTTTGTTCTTCAATTAGATGACAAAATTACCAAAGAAAAAAAATGAAAATTTTTTATTATAAAAAAAATGAAACTATTAAAATAAATTACCAATTAAATAAGTCTCTCTTCTTTTTTTTTTATCTCAAACCTGATACATGTTAAACTTGTAACTTTTCTCTATTATAATATAATTTATCTTTTTTTATTCATGTTTTGTGTTGTTTTAACTTTTTTAATATTTTTTCTTCCTATTAATAACCTGTTATTACATGTTTTGTGTTGTTTCTCTTTCGTGCTCAACTTTACTCTCAGCAAATTGGTTAGACATTTTACTGATTGTATAGTTTATTACGACAGGGACAGGGAGGGATGAGGCAGCAACTTGATCCCTCGGCTCACACAATCAAGTCCTATGGATCAACACTTGCAAGAAAACACATTCGTGATTGGCTTATATTGTTGCTTCTCATAGTAATAGAGATTGTCCTTTTTGTCATTCATCCATTTAAACGCTTTGTGGGAAGGGACATGATGGAGGACATTAGAATATTTGTCAAAAAGCAGTGCAATGTGTTCTAGAAATCTGAATCAAAATGCATTCATTTTTTATCATACTACTATGCTTTTCATTTATTCCTTGATGGCTGTTTCATTTGCACTTGTGATACTTAGTTTTCTGTTTGAGCAATTGTTGGCATGTCACATTTTAAGGCATTATAGTTGGTGCATTGGTTTCCTGTGGCTATTTTGGTAAAACAAAGATATCATTACAACTAATTAAAGTACAAATTTCCTATGGCATGTCACATTTAAGGCATTATAGTTTTTTTCTTTTCTAATTTGTCATTAACCATAGTGGTATGGTATAGTCTTATAGTCACAATTATCGAGTTTCATACTCTTGATATATAGAATAACCTGTCAAAATTTTTTGTCAATGTTGTACAAGTGTAGAATGCATGTTACTATTTTAATATGTTACTATTCATATGTTAATATTTTAATATTTTGCTACTACTAGGTTTGTTTTCTTCATTCATGGTTTCTAGATTTAAAATTGATTTAATGGTTTCCTTAGGGCTTCATTCTTTTGTATGCAGAAGTATGATGCCGTGGTTGGGGACGTGACAATTGTGGCTAAGTGCTCAGAGTATGTTGATTTTACAATGCCATTTTTAGAATCAGGTGTGGCAATGCTGGTTTTGGCGAAGCATGATGAAAGACAAGACATTTGGATTTTCCTGAAGCCATTTAGTTGGGACCTTTTGTGACACCCTTTACCCCTCACATATATATTAATAAAGGAATAAAAATTCAAATATTAATTAAAAGTATTTTTTAAAAAAATTTAAATACAAGCTTTTCAAATGGGTAAAAGGCTCACATTCACTTTCTTCTACATCATATTCAACCTTGTCCAAATAAATAATAAAGTCATCTCGACACAAAGAAGGTCATCTAAGTTTCATACAATTAATATAGAACCTATATCCTAATGTCACATCCTATCAGAGCGTGGTGTTCCCGTGTCCTCTAGCATGAGGTTCTTCATAGTCATCCACCTATTCATCTGCTCCCCCGAACACAAAGTTCAAGATCATCACAGGATCCAAACACAAACAGCAAACCGGGAGTGAGTTATCACATTTCTAACTACTAGAGAGAAACAACACAACATATAGTAGCCAAATACAATTTACTTAGCATATCTCACATTATTTCATCACTTTTTCATTCATCAATCACACTTTTCATCCATCAATCACACCTTTCAATCATCAATCACAATACACTGGAATCACACACTCCGATCAAGACATAATAACGCATCAATTTCATAATAAACAATTAGCAAGCATATGCGACAGTTATGCTAAGACTCAAGCCTATATGCAATGTGGTACCATGTCAGTGAAAAACCTCATCGGGCGCCTAGGAGTACATGACAAGACAAACCACACAATAATAAGTCAAGTCACTCTCACTAGGTAATATCATAGGGAGACCAGTCAGGGTCACAATGTTTTGCGAGAATGCTCCAACCATATGGGATCAACATAGGCTTAAAGGAGCACTCAAACCGTGTGACCCCCAAGGCCTACACTCTAAAGAGTCCGTCAGGGCCTCTCCCTCCTGATTCAGGTCCAACCCAGAAAACATTTTAGCACACAGACTCTATCTATGAACTGTACAAAACACACGACTCCTCAATTGTTCTCAAAAATAATTTTAACCCGTCGCCCTTTAAGGGTCTTATCATTAACTCGTCGCCCTTAAAGGGACTTAACATCAACTCGTCGCCCTAAAAGGGACATAACATCAACTCGTCGCCCTAAAAGGGACTTAGCATTAACTCGTCGCCCTTGAAGGGACTTATGATCGTGTGATTATACAATTCATAGTTCACAACTCAATGCGCATATATATCTCAATCATATACATACTCAATTTATCACATACACTTAATCCCAATCACAATGGTATAATCTCAATTTAACATGTTATCACACCTCATGAATCATATACACTTTATCTATGAACTATGCAATACACACATTTACTCAATTGTTTTCAAAATCATTTTAACTTGTCGGGTTCCCACAGTGGATCCCATCACAATACTCATCGCCCTTAAAGGGTCTTACAATTGTGTGATTGCACAGTTCATAGTTCACAACTCAATACACACATCTCATCTCAATACACATGTATTTCATCATCCGTCACATGTTCAATTTATCACATACTCACAGTTTGAATCATCATTTCATAACCTCAACATAACAATTTATACAAAAGATTTTATCACAACATGGGATGTAAAGCCTCTAAAATAGTTTCTCACAATTGTATCAAAATCAATTAATCAAAATCATGGGTTAAACACAAAGACATCAAGAGCACTCAAGTTTATCAATCAATTCTCATCAGGACATCAATTGGTACATAGAACACAATAATATTGCATTCATAATCATAAAGAAAAATTATAATTCAATAAACATCCTAAAATAAACCCAAATTTAGTTCTCTAAGTATCCCTACACATGTTCTCACTAACCCCCAATTGTGAATAACTCATCCCTTACCTCTGAGCGGACTCACGTGTCTTCAGTCAGCGATAGTAACATCTCTAGCGGTTCCCTGAGATTCCTTCAGTTATTCCTCCGACTGCTCCGATAGAATTCCCAAACGTCAGAGAGACGGAGAAGAGATTGAAACCTCCACTTGTACTGTCTTCATGTGATTCCTTTTTCTCCCTCCACGAATATTATCTCGAAAATTCCCAACGGTGAGAATGTTTGAAATTGGGTTGCGAACATGGTACTCAAATTTCACGATGATCCAACGGTGAATGAGTCCGAGATCGTCGTTTTTCTGAGACAGGTTTGGTGGGCTGCGGGAAAAAGAAAGGGTTTTGAGAAGAGAAGGGGAAAAACGAAAATGAGGCCAAAAAGAGACACCCTGACTTAACATAACTATTTATACCTAGGGTATTCAGCCTATTATTTGATCTATATTTATTTATTTATTTATTTTATAAAAACAAACTCTATTTTATTTTCTATCAAACAAATAAATGAAATACCCTTTTTATTTTCTCTCAAATCATTATTTTAATTAATAATTATATCTCCTTATTTATTTATTTATAAAATCTCATCATTTTTCTAAAAATCTATTTATTTATAAATAACAATCCTTTTTAATCAATATTACAAAAATTAGGATGTTACACCTTTGGTTGACGACTGGTGTAGCTTTCATCTTCACAGGCTTCATAGTTTGGTTTTTCGAACACCGCATAAACTCGGAGTTCAGGGTCACTCCAAAGAACCAAATCGGCATGGCTCTCTGGTTTTCCTTCTCAACACTCGTATTTGCTCATAGTGCATTCTTTAACACTAATTACATGCAGAGTCTTTAGATTCTATACATGTCACATCATAATATTTCATAATTGCAGAGAAGGAAAATTTGCAGAAGTTAGCGTTTGAGGCAAATGCTATTAATAAGTTCAATTGTACGTCTATTGCAAAAGCATCTTGTACATCCTAAATGACTTGAAGGGGTATTTATGGCCTTGGCTGATCTTTGCTCAAAATTGAAGTGTTGCAGGTCTGTTGCTTGTGTCCATGTTTTTGTTTTATGAACACATGCATGGTTATCTTTGCTGCAAAATTGAGACATGAAAGTTATAATGAAAAAGCTTCACTCAACAATTTTTATAGTCATTCATTGTGTTTGGAGTTATGGGTTCTTAACTTCTTACCATTTTTATAACACTATAGGTGAGGGTGCATGAAAGGATGTAAGGTAACATGAGGTGTATGGTTGGAGAAATGTAATAGATAATGGGGGCAGGATGCAAATTAAGAATCCTAAAAGTAATAGGCTTGCCAGTAACCTTTTCCATTTATGAACATGCTTCAATCAGTGCTAAGCTGTATTTCTTCCTGATAGATGACCAAAGCCAATTATGGTGTTTCTTCTCAATCTCAAAATGAATGAAGTTATAATAAGGCTAGCACCAATATACTATGTATGGATAAAGTTATAATAAGACTTGCACCGGTAAACTATGTTTTCAGATTCCAAGTTCACTTTCAACTTCAAATACACTTTTGTGTTACAGGTCTTAAACCTAGTAGTTGATGCCTTAACTCATGAGGGTGCCAGTGTACGCATTGCAGCTTGCATTTGCTTAAGAAGTGTCTCTCGCTCAATCAAGGTCTGTTAAATGAGATGACATCTGACACTTGAAGTGTTTTATGCTATTGCTATGTAAAATTTAATTCTCATAAAACTCTGTTCAGAATTTGAGTGTAGGTCGTTTTACGAATAAAAGGGTTGTTTTTCCTGTGGTTCAGCTTTTCTCTGATCTTTTTACTTCTGTCCAGGTATTTCAATTGTATCTATAATTTTACATTTTCTAATTATGTTACATTGAGTAATTTCTAGGTTTGGAAAAGGAACATGCCTATCATACTAAAGAGTGGGCTTCTAAACTTTAGAAATTGAGGGGTACATAGAAAAAAAATGAATTATTAGTTAACAGTTGTAGATTTTTCGTATAATTTTTTTGTTGGTAGCATACCCAAATGCTTGGCAAGTTTGTTTAATCTTCGTTATTTGTGCATGATCTTAATATTTTTTTAAATTTCTTTTGGTTCTAGGGGTAACTTTATGCAAATGGCTCAACAGAGGATTCGGGACATTGTTGGCAGGATTATTATTGGCTTTACTAGTTTATAAGATATCAGCCAATAAATAAAAATGAGTTGAAATTGAGGTTTCTTCATAAAAGGAATATGTACACCCCAAAAATATCCAGTATATATTATTATTATATTAGAATCATAGCTAATTTTAATTGGTTTCATTCTCCTGGTTTACGTTTGCCTGTCAATTTAATTTGGATATGAAATAGGAATTCCCCCTTTCGCCATAGATATATATAAAGTAGTTTTAATTCATTTGGTGGCTAACATAATAGATCGAGATACATAATAGATTCGAGTATTAATTATTTAATTTGTATTATAATTATTTAAAATAGCAGTCAACCTATTTCTGATATCTTTCTATAGTGTTCTTTGAGCTGGCTGCTATGTGTGCTGCTATCCGGGGATTGGTAACTATGTATATGTGTTTAAATATTTAAACATCGCTCAATGGTATTTTTTTAGTCAATTGTTTTTAGCTCATATTTAGATATTTAGATGCTATTATTTTTATAATTCTTGGAGTCTTGTTAAGGTTTGTTTCCCTTTGTATTTCACAACCTTCCTTGTAGAAGCATATATGATATGAAGTTTTGATGATGCCAAAGATGAGCATGATTCAAGTCAAGAATCTAGAAATTCAAGAAGAATGATGAACTCAGTTCCTAGGATCTTAGAAAGAATTCCTTAATTGATGCTGCACAGGTTTGACTAAAGGATATTTTACAAAAGATTTTTGAGATTTCAAAAATATGATATTTTCTCTCTGGTACTCGATTACCAGAGGATGTAATCGATTATCGATGGCCATATTGATTTCTGAAACAGTTTTACTAATTTTGAATTTGATTTTAAAAGGCTGTAATCGATTACACATAGTATGTAATTGATTACCATAAGTTAAAATTGTTTGTAACAATTTTAAAAAATTTGAATTTAAATTTTAAAAGCCTGTAATCGATTACAACATTTGTGTAATCGATTACCAGACACAAAAATTCAAATTTCAAGTCTAGAGAGTCATAACTCTTCAGAAACTAACTGTGTAATCGATTACCAGTAAGGAATCTTCGAAAATAACTCCCAAGAGTCACAACTGTTCAAAAAGTTTTTGAATAGCCATCAAAGGCCTATAAAAAGGTGACTTGGGATACAAAATTCCTTAGAGTTTTTTTGAACAACATTTTCTTATCCTCTCAAAACCAAATTGTCTTATAACTTTCAAAATATTCCTTGGCCAAAACACTTGCAAATTCAATAAGGAATCTTGAGCGATCTTCCATTGTAATATTTTTTTCTTAAAGAGAGAATTCTTCTTCTTCTTGTTCAAAGAGATCTATTTAAGAGACCGAGGGTCTCTTAAGTTGTAAGGATATCTGAAAACAAGGGAAGGGTGTCCTTATGTGGTTCAGAGTTTGTAAAAAGCTTTTTACAAGATAGTGGAAATCTTAAGTGGGTTGCTTGGGGACTGGATGTAGGCACAGGGCATGGTCGAACTAGTATAAAATCTAAGTTTGCATTCTCTCTTCCCTTAAACTTCTTTTATTTATTGCTATTTATCTTTTGCTTTAAAGAAGTTTATTTTTGAATTGTCTTTTGAGTAATTCATGAGGAGAATGATAAGAAAAAGAAAGGAATTGCTCTTAAAGCTTCATCTTCAACCCAAGAAGGAAGTGATAAGGAGGATTCGATTGAAATAGATGAAGATGATGATCTTAGTCTATTTGTAAAAAGATTCAACAAATTTCTAAGAGTAAGAGGAAATCAAAGAAGATCAAATTTTAAATCAATGAAAAGGGCAGAAGATTCATCCTCTATTCCAAAATGTTATGAATGCAATCAACCTGGACATTTGAGGGTTGATTGCCTAATTTTTAAGAAAAGAATAGAGAAATCTAAAAAGAAAGTCTTTAATGAAAACAAGACTAAGAAGGCTACATTACATGGGATGACAATGATATGGACTCATCTGAAGATTTAGAAAACGAAGTTGTAAACCCGAGTCTGATGGCCAAGAATTATGAAAGCGATGAAGAGGTAAAATCTTCTAAAAATAACTTTTCCATTTCATTTGATGAATTATAGGATGCATTTATTGATTTACATAAAGAATCAATTAAACTTGCAAAACTGGTTTCATCTTCTAAGCAAACAATTTCAAATCTAGAAAAAGAAGTTTTAAAATTAAATGAAGAATTAGAAAATCTTAAAACTGAAGTTATAACTTTAAGATCAAATGATACAATTCATTCTTCTACCATGCATGATAATATAGAAGTATCTAATTCATGTAATTGTTATAAGAAATATGTAGAAGAAATCAAAGATTTAAAAACTTTTCTTGCCAAATTCTCTATTGGCAAAAATAATTTAGATATTATATTAGGAAAACAAAGGTGTGTTTTTTATAAAGCAGGACTAGGATATAAACCTGATAAACAACAAAAAATTTATAAAAATTTCTTTGCATTCACACAAAGATATAGTTTTCCTTTCTTAACCTATTTTTATTGTGGAAAGAAAGGACATGGTATATCTACATGTTATTTTAAGAAAAATAGCAATAATATTAAAATAATATGGGTCTCAAAAGGATCTTTTATTAAAACTAACACACAAGGACCCAAGAAAATTTGGGTAACTAAGTCATAAATATGTTCATATAGGATTCCTTGAAGAAGAGTTGGTACATAGATAACGGATGCTCTAAACATATGAAAGGAGATGCATTGAAATTCACTTATATTTCTCCCAAGAAAAGAGGACATGTGACTTATGGCGACAATAATAAAGGTAGAATTCCTGGAGTTGGAAAAATAGGTATGAATTCATCTACCTCCATTGAAAATGTTCTACTTGTTGAAGGTCTTAAGCACAGTTTGCTAAGTGTCAATCAATTATGTGATAAAGGCTATCTAGTATCATTTGACTCTCATAATTGTGTTATTGAAAACAAGCATGATAGGAATATAAAGCATATAGGCTATAAAACAAATAGTGTTTACATGATAAATTTAAATCAAAAACAAAATCATGATCAATGTTTTCTTAGTAAAGATGATGATCCTTGGTTATGGCATAGAAGGATTGCCCATATAAGCATGGAACATTTAAATAAACTAATTTCAAAAGATTTAGTAATTGGTTTACCAAAACTCAAATTTGAAAAAGATAGATTATGTGATGCATGTCAGAAAGGAAAACAAGTAAGGGTTTCTTTTAAATCTAACAATATTGTGTCAACAATTCAACCCTTATAACTGTTGCATATGGATCTTTTTGGTCCTTCTAGAACTATGAGTTTTGGAGGGAACTATTATGCTCTTGTAAATGTTGATGATTACTCTAGATATACATAGACGTTATTTCTCACTCATAAAAGTGATGCATTTCATGCATTCAAGAAACTTGCTAAAGTTATTCAAAATAAGAAAAATCTTAAAATTGCATCTATAAGGAGTGATCATGGAGGAAAATTTGAAAATAAAGATTTTGAATCATTTTGTGATGAACATGGCATTGAGCATAATTTTTTTGCACCCAGAACTCCTCAACAAAATGGAGTTGTTGAGAGGGAAAATAGATCCTTAGAAGAAATTGCTGGAACTTTACTAAATGATACATTTCTTCCATAATATTTATGGGTTGAAGCTATAAATACTTCATGTTACATCATGAATAGAGCTTTAATAAGACCAATCTTGAAGAAAACTCCATATGAGTTATTTAATGGAAGAAAACCTAACATTTCACATCTTCATGTATTTGGATGTAAATGTTTTTTGCTAGACAATGGTAAAGACAATTTAGGAAAGTTTGATGTTAAATCTGATGAAGGTATTTTTCTTGGCTATTCATTGCAAAGTAAAGCATTTAGAATATATTAAAAAGAAGAACTATGATTATTGAATAATCCATTCATGTTTCTTTTGATGAATCTAACGCTATTTTTCCAAGAAAAGATGTACTAGATGACATTTTAGAATTATTAGAAGAAATGCATATTCATGGAGAAGATCACAAAGGTAAAGGAGATGGAAATAATGAAGATTTTCACACTGGTGAAATTAAAGCAAATGCTGATCTTCCAAGAGAATGGAGAGTTTCTAGATATCATCCTCTTGACAACATCATTGGTGATATATCAAAAGGGCAAACCAAGAATGGAATATTTGTCAATCAATCAAAATATTGCAAAGACTTGATTCACAAATTTGGGATGAAGAATGCTAAGCATATGGCTACACCAATGAGTACTACTTGCTATTTGGATAAAGATGAAACCGGTCAGTCAATTGATATTAAGAAATATAGAGGTATGATCGGATCACTTCTTTATTTATCTGCTAGCAGACCAGATATAATGTTTAGTGTGTGTATGTGTGCTAGATTTCCATCAAATCCCAAAGAATCACATCTTAGTGTTGTTAAGAGAATTATAAGATATCTGTTAGGCACTATGAATATAGGTTTATGGTATCCTAAGAATTCCACATGCAACTTAATAGGATATTTTGATTCTGATTTTGCCGGTTCTAAAACGGATAGAAAGAGCACAAGTGGAACTTGTCATTTCATTGGATTTACTCTAGTTTCTTGGCATAGTAAGAAATAGAATAGTGTAGTTTTATCCACTGCTGGGGCGGAATATATTTATGTTAGCAATTATTGTGCTCAAATACTTTGGATGAAACAACAACTTTCTGATTATGGAATATTTCTTGATCATATTCCTATAACATGTGATAACACGAGTGCTATAAATCTATCTAAGAACCCTGTTCAACACTCAAGAACCAAACACATAGAAATAAGACATCATTTCTTGAGAGATCATGTTCAAAAGGGAAATTTTTTTCTAGAATTCATTGATACAAAGAATCAATTAGCTGATATCTTTACAAAACCTGTAACATCCTATTTTTTTCATAAATAAATTTAAAATTTTTTTTAGTAAAAATAATAAAAATAAATAAATAGAGTAAATAATAGGTCGTAAATGCCCCTAGCTATAAATAGCAACATGCTAGGTATTCCAGACTGACTCCTCAGCCTCCTCTGCCTCTCATTTTCGTTTTCCTCCTTCTCCTCTTAAAACCCTTTCTTTTTCCTGCAGCTCACTAAACCTGTCTCAGAAAAACGATGATCTCGGACTCATTCACCGTTGGATCGTCGTGAAATTTAAACACCAGGTTAACAACCCAATTCCGAGAATTTTCACCTTTGGGAATTTCAAAATCATGTCTGAGCTTATAGGAAAACCCTTCGAATTGTAGTCTTTTAATTTCCCGCAGAAACCCAAAACTGTCTCGGTAAAACTATGATTCCGGATTCGTTAACCGTTGGATTTTCATGAAATTTGGATATGTTGTTCTAAAGTCAATTTCGCACACTTGCACCGTTGGGATTTATGAGATAATATTCTTGGAGGGATAAAAAGGAATCGCATGAAGACAGTACAAGTGCAGATTTCAATCTCTTCTCCGTCTCTCTGACGTTTGGGAATTCATCGGAGCAGTCGGAGGAATAACTGAAGGAATCTTAGGGAACCGCTAGAGATGCTGCTATCGCTGGCTGAAGACACGTGAATCCTCTCAGAGGTAAGGGATGAGTTATTCACAATTGGGGACTAGTGAAAACATATGTAGGGATCCTTAGAGATATCAATTGGAATGAGTTTTTGGGTGTTTTTGCAATTTTCATTTTATCCTTATAATTATTACAGTGAATTATATATGTTTGACAAACCAATTATTGTGAAATTGATATGCTATTGTGTTGAGCGTGAACCCTATAAATCGAACATTTTTCTAATTAATATGAATTAATGAAATAAAGTAAGGAAAAATTTAGAGATATTGATTTCGTATTTTCTCTTTTTCTATCTTTTTTCAGGTTTTTATATATAATTTAAAAAATTAATGTCATAATTGAAATTGACCAAAGTGTTCATATAATTATTTAGAATTTGTGCATTGAAAGCTTACTTTGACATTTGTGATTCAATATGATGTATGCTAGCTTATATATATAGAGGTAGTTATTTATATTAATAATTTATGTAAATAATATTGTAGAGTGTTATAGTATGATTCCAAAAATTATTAAGTGTTGGAGTTTGAGAATATTATGGTTAAATTTGATGAACATGTGTGTGTTATACCTTATGAATATCATTAGGAATGTTATGAGATGGTTGATGTGATGTTATGAGATGTTAAAGTGTGGACATGATATTCGATTATGAATAAGTGGATGTGTTTAACACTTGATGTTACATTAATTATATTGTGAGCTATGAATTATACAATAACCCGACCAATGTTTATGCGCAGTGTTAAAGAGAAAGTGTAGGTTCCTAGTTAGGAACCAGTGCTAAATTGTAGCGCAATTGTGTTAAACATGTTTGAAACATGAGTGTAAGGTTGTGGTATTGTATAATTCATGAGCAGTGTTTATAAATGAAATATGTGATGAATTATGGAATAATATGTTGCCTTGAGATTATGAGATTGTTATTGAGATTGAGTAAAAGTGTAAAGTAGAACATGTGTTGAATTGTGAGATACGTGAAAACATGTGATGGTGGATTGTGACATTATGAGATGTGAAATTGTGAATGAGTTTTGGTTGTGAATAAGTGTGTGATTAACTCTTGATGTGACATTATTTGTGTTGTAAGCTGTGAATTGTACAATAACCCGACCAGTGTTATCTTGAGAAAAGTGTAAATGCACAGTGTTAAAGAGAAAGTGTAGGTTTCCTATTTAGGAACCAGTGTTAAATTGTAGCGCAATATGTTGTACGTATTTAACACACGAGTGTGAGGTCATGGGTATTGTATAACTCACGAGCAGTGCCTGTGTGCTAAAATGATTTTAGGGGTTGGACCTGAATCAGGAGGGAGAGGCCCTGACGGACTCTTCAGAGTGTAGGCCTTGGGGGTCACCGGGTATGAGTGTTCCTTTAAGCCTATGCTGATCCCATATGGTTGGAGCATTCTCGCAAAACATCGTGACCCTGACTGGTCTCCCTATGATCTTACTAAGTGAGAGTGACCTGACAAACCCATTGTTTGGTGTGTCTTGTTATGTACTCCTAAGTGCCCTAGGGTGGTTTTTTTACTGACATGGTACCACATTGCATATAGGCTTGAGCCTTAGCATAACTATCTCATGCGCTTGCTAATTGTTTATTATGAAATTGATGTGTTGTTATGTCTTGATCAGAGCGTGTGATTCTTGTGTAATGTGATTGATGATTGAAAACTGAACTTTGAATGACAAAGTGGTGGAATTACGTGAATTACGTGTAACTAAGTTTTATTTGGTTTATATGATATGTATATCAAGTTGTCTTGTTTCTCTATTAGTTAGGAATGTGATAACTCACTCCCCGTGTGCTGTTTGTGTTTGGATCCTGTGATGATCTTGAACTTTGTGTTCGGGGGAGCAGATGACTAGGTGAATTGCTTAAAGGAACCATGTACTGAAGGACGTCGAGACACAACGCTCTGATAGGATGTGGCATTGGGGTATAGGGTTTTATAGACAGCCTTGTTTGAGCCGAAGTGAATTTATTATTTATTTAGAAAAGTTTTATGATGATGTTAGAAAGGTGAATATGAGCCTGCTACCCTCTTGAAAGGCTTGTATTTAAATATGTTTTAAAAACTTGAATTAAGTTTAATTTTTTTAATTAATTCTTTTATTATTAATACATATATGTATGGGGTAGAGGGTGTCACATTTAGTGGTATCATAGCAGGTCAAACGTTTCGGCCAGTGTGCTATGTGCTTATCATATTCTGGTGTGCACTCTGTGTGGTTACGTATGACTAGTTTTGATGAACATGCTTGAATTATTAATTGTATTTTCCTTTGCATGATCAAATGAGACTTAATAAAAGGGCTTGTATGTGCCTTGCATCCTTAATGTGTGCTATACCATAAATCCACTATTGAGTCATGAGTTATGAGACTGGCCATCTCTATAATTTGTGAAGTGCGGTTCGACATTATGGCAAGCCGTTAGGTGATGCAAGAAGCCTTGATACTGATAGATAATGCCTTAATGAGCCCTTATTTTCTTGTGTGTATGTTGTTAATAAACTTATTTCTATCTTGATGTGTGGATTAGTGTTGTGATCAATTACAAAAGTATGTAATCGATTACCAGTAGGCTCCAATAGTTACAGGTTACTCCTGTAATCAATTACAATGGTATGTAATCGATTACAAGGCGTCCCTGTCTATAAATATTTGCATTTTCGCAGAACTCTCACTCTCCCCTTTCGTGTGACAGCGCAAACCCTCTCAAATCTTCAAATCCTCATTTCTTAACCAAATCGTTTCAAACAAAGCCCAATCTTCATCTTTTTCAATTCTCTTCAAAATCCACCGATTAAAATCAGCTGAAACAACTTCAAATGGCTGAATCATCAAAGAAACAAAAGGGATATTCCTCCACCACCACCGCTACTGGCCACCGCCGCCATGGAACCTCCAGAGACCCACCAGATCCAGTTCCTCCCTCTCTTTCATCTCTTCGGTCATCCACATTATTTTCCTCCAATGATCAGCATCAGAGGTACTACTCTCAATTCTGGAATAGAGTCATTCTAGAACCTAAGTACCTTGACCTTGAATTTTTTGATGGAGAAATATTTGATTGTTACCAAGTGTTTCAAAACTCTACTTTGGTTGATTTCATGTCTCTCAAACTTCCCTACTTTCCTAAATTAGTTAAAGTTTTCTATAATAATTTGAAGTGCATAATATTCTCATTGTTGTTGATCAGTCCTTGTTTTATTCATTGACTAAACTGCCCAGTCAAGGTGTTCCTTTTGAGGGCACTCTTGTGGATGACTGGAAATTTGATTATTCAAGCCATGATGCTTGCAGAATGGTTTGCCATGATCAGGCTGACATGATCGGCAGATTACTTGCTAGGTCATTTACTTTCGATTGTTGCATCATGCACTATATCATTGTTTGTATTTTGCTTCCTCGGTCTTCAAATCTTGCCCAAGCCTCTGAGGAGGATTTGATTTTGTTGTGGGCCATTCAAATTGGTCGTCAGATCGACTGGGCCCATCTAATTTGGTACCGGATGCATACGACATTACGGGCCAATGCACCTCTCTCATATCCCCACCTTGCTACTCTTTTTCTTCATCATTTCAATGTTCTTTTGGATGATGAACCATATGTCAAGGTCAAAAGGTCTTTCTCCATTGGTGCCGGTGTTGTTACCTCCTTTGGTTACCGGAAGGATGTTGATGGTCAGTGGGTTAGCAAACAAGACTTGCCACCGCCTATTCCTGATGAACGTACCCCATCTCCTCCACCACAACGGGATGCTTCTTCTTCTCTACTGACTGAAGTCCTCACAGAGCTCCACGATCTTCGAGCATTTGTGGATGAGCGTTTTGATGCCATGGATACAAGGATCACTCGACTCGAAGATGATATAAGATTCATCAGGCGTTGCTTCGATCCCCCGGCTGACTCTTAGTTATTTTTCTTATGTTTTATTTCCTTAAGCTTTGTGGTTATTTCTTTAAGCCTTATATTTTGGCTTTTATTGCTTCATACATTGGTTATGGTTGTCTTGGATGTTTACCATTTTGTTTTGCTGTGTGTTTGGTTATTTTAGACTTTGTTTTGGATGATTAAGACTTGCTTGGTTTATTCTATGGATTTAATCAATTTATGGATGAATTGTGCTATGATTTTGAAGTTGCCTTAGTTCCTTTCTCTAGGCATTTTTGGCTTTTTGATGTTGCCAAAGGGGGAGAGAACAAGGGTAGAATTTATCATGAACTTAGGCATAAATTCCAATCTTAAGGGGGAGTAAGGGTTGTGAGCACGCATTATCAAATTGTATATCGTTTATCTTGATTTCAGATTATTGTCATCATCGAAAAGGGGGAGATTGTAGAAGCATATATGATATGAAGTTTTGATGATGCCAAAGATGAGCGCGATTCAAATCAAGAATCTAGAAATTCAAGAAGAATAATGTACTTAGTTCCTAGGTTCTCCATCACAAGATTGAATGTAGTTATATACCAAAGGCTCAAATTTGAGACCACAAGTTGAAAATGAATAACTAACCATGACTACTTGATATGCATGAGCTCAACAATACTTAAGAAATTACGGAGTGATTGAAAAAAGTAGTAAAGGATGAAAAAGATGGAGAGAAATAAATTCAATTTCAGGGTTAAATTTTGTACATTTTGATGTAGTTAACATAAATAAACCCGTCGGTAAAAATTCACCAAAGAAATTGGAATTTTGTTTTTCTTATCTTAGTTAGTTTTTATCTTTCCTAATTTTTCTCAATATCTTTTTATCTTTATCTCTTTTGCTTTATTAATAACTATCATTTTATCGTTTTTATATATTTAGTGTCATTTTGTATTAACTATTATTACTCATTATTTAATTGGTTAAAAATAAATATGTATTTTTTTTACAAAATTGTGTTATAAGAAAAAAATGTTAATCCAAAAATTAAAAAATAATTTTTAAGTAAATAATTTGATTTTTTTTGTACTTTTTAAAATATTTTTTAATACATAATATTTATTTAGTCTAATTACATTAAAATATTTTAACGATAACATAAATTTTATACATTAAATTAGACTAATGTAATGCACATGATAAAATAATAGTCAGAAAAAATATATATTTAATAAATTAATTATGATGATAAAGTTATCTTGATTAAGAAAATAACATTATGAACGTTTTAAAAAATTGTTAAAAGATAATTTATCACATTAACTTTAATTATCTAGATTTATCTTTTCTTTTAGACTAACTAAAAGTTTAGTTTTGGTTTTTATTTAATTATCTAGATTTACAGTTATTTTTAGACATTTTGTCAACTTATTGCACTTTGAGCGTTCAACAATACATTCAACACCATTCTGTTGCCCACTACTCTCCATACATCCAAAGAACTCGTGAGAGAGCACAAGTGGGGAATGAAGGTTATCAAATTAAAAAAGGCGGGGAAAAAAGTGGGTCAAAATTTAGATTATGTAACTTTTAGTTTTGTAGCTCTGATTTTCTTCTGGCCAAGAAAATGTTCAAAAGGTTAAGGATTTGTAATCAAAAGAGAAGGAGGGAGGAAATACAAGGTATGTGCTTTTTGTTCGCACTATTGGTTTTTCTTATGCAATTCTATTCATACAATAAATGAAAATTTTCAATATAAAAAGGAAAAGCTTACGGCAAAAGTAAAAAGCATCGACATCCAATTTCCTCCACCATTTTATAAGATTTGCAGAAAACATGCAAAATATTTTAAGTCTAAGGCACAAGTGTGTACTCGTCAGAAAGCTTCTTTACAAGTCAATGGTTGGAGTGAAATTAGTAAAGATGATGTAGATGAAATGTGGTGACATATGAAGGTTAGTATATAATTAGGTTAATTATATTCAATTTTTTATATATATTTGAATATTAGTTATATCTTCAAATTGGTTTGATAATGTATCTTGATAGTATTTATTTTTTTACTTTTTCTGATGAAAACATGTGATATAAGGATGTTTTAGTTTATCTGATGAGGTGAAAGAATATGCAATGAAGCAAATTCAATCTCAATACAAGAATAAACTTTATCATTTACATCAAGCTTATCTTAAAGAAAAGGGTAGGCCAAAATATGTATCTCTAGAAGATTGAAATTGGCTAACTAAAAACAAGTAGAGTGATTCAAAATTTCAGATAAAGTTATTTTATTATTTTGAACATAATTTTTTAATAGGTTTATACAAATAATATAAAATCATTTATACTTTGATGTAGGAAAAAAGCTTGGCAAACAAAGTTAATCGAAGCAAGCAAAAAATAAAATCAATTATTGACACAAAATCAATTGTGCAAAAGGCATTAGAAATGGTAACATCTTTTAATTTTTATATTAATTTTCTTACAAGTTATATAAAAATAACTCATTTTTATTTTTTGATTTTTTTTATATGATATATGAAAGGTTGGTGAAATTTATAAAGGCATTATGCATTAGATTATATTATTTAATTTGTTTTTTTTACTATATTTAATTTTATTAGAAAGAAGATTAAATTTCTGGTGAATGGCCAGATGCTATGGAAGTTTGGAAGGCCACACACATGAGATCTAATTGAACTTGGTGCATTCCAAAAGGAGAAGAAATCAAGGTAAAGAAAAAATTCATTTTAAAGTCTTGATGTTAATATTAGAATTAAAGACATTAATTATATTAGGATATCATATCTAGTTATATGTTTTCGAAATGTTTTTCTTTCCATTTGTCAACTAGTAATGTGAAGATTTTAATGTCATTATGAATATTATATATATATATATATATATATATATATATATATATATATATATATATATATATATATATATATTAACATTGTACAAAAGCTTTGGAGAATGTGGGTGATATATATCAAGAGGAAATTTCAAAAGCTCTTGTGCCACTTGTTGAACACTTTGTCATGGTATTAGGAAGAAAGTCAAACCATTCCTTAGGTGTTGGTAGTGCACCAATAACAAAGAAGTTTTCACACAAATAAATTATTCAAAATCAACTTGAGAATGCACAAAATCAAGCAAATAATTTGGAGTTAGAAGTGCAAAAGTTGACAAATATTGGAAAAAAGCAAGAGGATGTCATTACCCAACTTCATATTGAAGTACAATTCCAACAAGAGTTGATTGAAACTAACCGAGAGAAAATGAAGCAAAATCTTGAAAATGAAGTGAAACGCCAAATTTTAGACACATGGGAAGAAGTATCGGCCTCTAAATCTCCTACTAACTCAAGTGCTCAAATATAAAGCTCTTTTATTGAATATTTTCTTTTGACTTATTATTTGATTATTTCTCAAAAACCAAAATACCAATTATTTGATTTTTATCTAATTTATTCTTTTTATATTTATTTTGCAGGATTAAAACTCACGAAGATATTACTTACTGTAATTTTGGGAATGAAACTTATGAAGATGCTACATTTTGTTGTTATGCCAAGACTTTAATATTATAGGTTTTGTAATTGGTTCTATTATTTTTATGAGAATCTAAATATAGTATTAATGTATTTGATTTATGTATTTTTGGATATTATTATTTTTGTTTATCGTTCAACATGTAATGACTTTGTTATATTTTAATGTAAACTTTGATTTATTTGAATTTGTTTACTTTTATTTTAATGATATTTATTTCAGAATTTAAAATTAATTTTCAATGCATTATTGGTATATTTAAAAATAATATAGTGATAATAAGACAATATTTTATTTAAAAATAGTAACAAAAATCATACTAATTGCAATTAGTAACTAGTTGTGATGAAAAATTGACACTAATAATAACATTTGGTCATTAATTATTTTGTCATTATAAACTCTTATCGGACATTGGTAAAAATTATATAAAAATACTAGTGAAAATATTTGTTTTCACAATAAAATATTATTTTTGTGACAACCAAAAATACCGTCACTATTATAACAATGACTCATGTATTAGTGACGACCAGTGACAAATCAAAATATTGTCACAAAACATTTCCAATGACGATTTTTTAAGTTTTTAATGACAACTTTTTTATCACAAAAGATATATATGCTTGTAGTTGGCACGCCTAGTGTGACCAGAGTAGGTGAATTTATTGGTCAGTCTGAATCTAGAGTCGAGTTGCATTGGCTTATGCATTTATGCTCTGGTAAGTCTATGAGAGATATGGAGCCACAACAGAAGAAAACTTGCAGTAAGAAGATAATTGAAGGAATGACTTTAGGTATGCCGATGTCATTAATTCTAGAAACACAATCCATTTCAATGACATTGACGTCCACTCTTGTGGTCGTGCCTATTGTTGATACCACGACAATGGCAACAAAAATGCATGTTGTAATGACTATGTAATTCATTAGGCAACAGATTGATTTGGGCATCCATGATATAATGTGCCAATTCTCCAAACAACTTACTGATATTGTTAAGCCCATGGTACACAATGAATATCATCATGCAAACGAATCATACCAATGTTTGTCTACAGCGAGAGAAAGTTTTGCTACCTTTTTCACGTAAAGATGAAACATCCATCCAAACACAGGAACATGATAGAATAGAGATGCTCAATAGAGTCTGATGATAGGGATGATGCAAATTATGGGGTGAATCCTTCTATTCTACCAAGTATGGTACAACTGAATTTGACAGTAGGAGGACCCTCGATGGGAAATCAAACCAGTCCAATTCAGGCATTAGCATCTTCTTTGGGAAAAGGTGGGCCAATTCAAGCTCTGTTGGTAGCAATGGGTTAGTCGAATATAGCACCTAATCCCAACATTCAAATGGTCATGCCTTCGGCAGGATTAGTTCCACCAATCTAGTCGAATCATGTATAGGTACCAAATTTAATTTATGCGCCTTCATTTAATATGCCATTGAATGTAAACAACCCTATACATGGGGGGCATGGTTTGTTTGTTGATCACATAGCTCAAAAGAATCCTTTTATTGGGCAGGTAAACTTGGTGAGGAGGCCACCTAGTGCCATAGGTCATATCGGCATGTTGCCACTAGGGAAACCAAGTGTGCCGGCTGTCAATATGTTGACCAATGGTGATGCGACCCGGAACCATCTATTACCAGGAAGTCCTTATAGAGGGGTGCACACATCTAGTCAACTGATAGGGGGACCCCAGTTGATCGATCTTGAAGTAATAGCTGAAACCATGAGGAAGTACTTTGGGATACACCTGAAACCAATGGAGGGTCCTAGGTATAGGAAACCATACCCTGAATGGGTTGACAAAATGGTTCATTTTCCCAAAGGATACAAGATGCTTGATTTCACTACTTTTTCGGGAGAAAATGGAAAGTCTACCTTAGAACATGTGGCACAATTCATGAACCTGCATGGAGAGGGAAGCTAGAACGAATGTCATAAGCTCCAATTGTTTTTGTTCTCTCTAACAGGGACTGCATTTACTTGGTATTCGACACTACCACCAAATTCAGTGCAGAATTGGGCTAATATGGAGAGGTTCTTTCACAATTGATTTTATAGACCTCAGCCAGATGTCAATATGATTGATTTGATGGGTCTAAAACAACAGGTTGGTGACTTGACAATGGAATTCTTAGAGAGATTTAGTGCCACGACTAGTCGATGTTCGGTGTAATTTCCTGAAGCCAAATATATGGCTATTGCCATGAGTAGTATGCATTCTTAGTTGAGAGAAAAGTTGGTGGCTCAAGAATGTAGTGATATGAATCAACTAGCTTCAAGGGCTGCCAGAATAGAGCATTTCATTATAGATAAGGAACAAAAATAAACAAGTAAGGGACAAGGTCCATATTTAGTATCAATTATTGATACTGATGACTATGATGTCATTGTGATTTTGGAAGAAGCTAAGATCATGTTAGCTAAAATCATTACGGAAAACATTATTCTTGTCCAACATTGAAGGTTTCCAAGACCAGAAACTCTAGTACTACCAGTGATAAATTCGAGTATGCATTTGATATTTTGAAAATTGATCAAATATTTGATTATCTTCTCAAAGATTAGTAGATACAGTTGATGGATGGGCACAAAATTCCTTTATTCAACAAGATAAAAGATAAGAAATATCACATATGGCATAACTCATATAGTCATAACACTGCCGACTATTTGGTATTTCAATAGGCTATTCAGAGATCTCTCAAAAAATGAAGGTTTAAGCTAGCTGAAAAGAGCATTTTGGAGATGGTTGGCGATACTAATCCATTCCTAAGTATTGATATCAACATGGTTTTGTGTTTCCCCAATAGGAAAAAAAGCGACCTATTTGACAGTCAAAAGAAAAACAAAACAAGGATCGACAGGCCAACCTAGGACTAGTGTGTATCCTTAGTGTCATGGCTAGTTTGGACACCATATGAGATGGTCAAAGGGCGTAGTTCAACCAAATGCTTGTGTCAATCAGGTTTGGCTGCTATGGTGAATGAGAGACAATTGATAAGCCTTAAACGTGTGAAATGAGGTCAGTAATGGCCACATGTTGACAACATAATCATAGACGTCATACGAAGGCGTTTAACCCTGGGGCAAGGATGCTGATAATTGATGACAAACCTAATCCTGATAGGGGTAAACTAATGGCAAAATTTAAAGTGGAAAACAACATGAGAACTTTGAAGATTACCATGGAAAACAATGATAATCCAAGTGGTCGAATAATCAAACTTTGTGCTAGTGTTAAAAAAGGAGAATGGACAGTTAATCAGCAAAAGGAAAGGTTGATACCACTTAAAATGTTTGCCAAGACACATAAAAGGAGATTTCAAAGGAAGAAGGTAATTAGTAAGATGAAGCAAGCCTTTTCTTTGACTGCTAAAGTAAAAGATAAAGGTTCTAATGAGGTGTCTTCTTATGAGGTAATGGAGGCTTTACAAAAAGCTTTCATTTCAGAAGAAGGTAGTCTAGTGGCTTCTGTAATTGAAGAGCAACAGACATGGGAAAAGCTTAGTAAAATGTATTAGGAGCATATGGAAGAAGAATTATATGTTGATACAACAAATAAAACAATTCATTCCACAGATAATTTGTCACAATTGACCGATCCAGTCTTATATCAGCAGTTTGAGGATTCGTTATTGGATTCTATGTTGGGAGAAAATGTCAACTTTCTATTTGCAAAAATTCAATATAGTCAGCTTTATATATACTAAGTGAATTCTGGGCTTATACAAAGCTGCTAGATCAGCTGAATGGGGATGTGTTTGCTGAAGAAGCAGAATAGGCATCAATGATTGTGGACCCAGATCAATAAGGGAAAACAATGATATTTGAAAATCCCACAGAAGAAATTGGGAAACATTTAAAGCCATTGTATATCAGAGCTCACATTAACGACAAGAGATTAAGTTGAGTGGTTGTAGGTTGTGGAGCTATGTTAAATGTGATTCCAATTAATACTCTAAAGAATATTGGAAAAAGAGTGGAAGATTTAACAAACCAACATGAAAATGATTAAATTTACTAGTAGTGGCACTCATGCTTTGGGTGTGTTAGTAGCTGATAAACCAGGATTTAACTGTATTTTGATGTGAGTTTTCATATCATATTCATGCATTTTTGATATATTTTATTTGGCTAAACTCATAGTTTAGTGTAAGTTTGTGAAAGACAGGTGCTTAAGAGGTTTCATGTGAAAAAGAGTTAAATATCATGAATTTTTAGAGCTAATTAGAAAACCACGATTATGGTAATTTTAGTTAAATATCATGAATTTTTAGAGCTAATTAGAAAACCACGATTATGGTAATTTTATACAGCCACTATAATTTTGTACCCGTGCAATAGTTTTGTACGACCATAGTAATTTTATACGCATATGGTAATTTTGTAAGTCAGTGGTTTGCCTGCATCACTTGTCATTTAAAGATTACTAGGATCACCTGCCACATTTAAATCCTAATTCATAATATTCTTTAATTAAGGAAAGATAGAAGGAGAACCTGCACATAATATTATAAATAAGAAATGAGGCCTTTCTCTTTTAAAAGAAGTTTATTATTCAATTTTATTATTATGTTTTACGAATTTGAGAGAACCTTAAGGGCTTTTGAGAGCTAAAGAGTAGGATAAGACTACTATCATGTTGATGGAAATTATCAAAGGAGACAAGGATAAGACTACTATCAAGATAAAGGCATACCATCCATAGGTGCAAATCATTGTGCACCTCTCTAACCTCTGAGAAACTCCATCATCACACGTCAATCCCATGACATTAAACAAGTACTTTTTGGGAGGCAATCCGTGATGGGTATCCATTTCATTATGCTTTGTTGCATGTTTTCTTTTTCATTAATATGACAATCTACCTTCCAGTACTACGATCATCGTCAACTGACCACGACCCATGCATTCATCATCAAACTTGAGTAACCCATGGTCAATTGACCACGACCCAGGCAATCTTCGTCAATGTCAATAACGGTCGTGGTCACACCACCACAACTGTGGTCATTTAAAAAAATTATTTTAAGTTTCAATTTACTTTTATTTTTATTTTAGTTTCAACCTTTTATTTTCGGTTGAATTTTAGTACTTAGTTAGTTTATTTAAATTCATTCCTTCATTCTATCTTTATTTTGTCCTTCTCTCAAGTGAAATCAAAGACAAAAAGGGGTTCTTGAAAAACTAATGATAAAGAAAAAAACTAGAAAAGAGACAACAAAATAAAAAATGAGAAGAGAAAGAAAAATATATATGAATGATTGTACCCCAAGGCAAATAAAAAGAGAGAAGGAAAAAGGGACCAAAAGTTAAATGAAAAAGAAAGGTGCAAAAATAGATAAAAGTTTCCTTGATTTTTAAGTGTTTTCATATAATTGAATGAAGCCCTTTGATTAGTGTGTTTCTTTCCGTACCTACCTTACATTACATGTCTGACCCCATTACAACCTAACATGTCTCACTTATTTAGAATTTTGGGATTTATTTGAGTTGAGTTGATTGATTTATGGAGTTATTAACTTGTTGATTTAATTGTGGTCTTGAGTGTAATTGTCTATTTATATAACACTGTGAAACACTGAGAGATAGTGAGCAAAGTGAACTTGAAGCTCTTTAAGACTGTTTGCATGTTAATTATATGTCTAATGGATTCCTGAGTACATTTTTTATGCTCCATTGTGTGATTTTTTACTTGTTGAATAAATGAGATTTTTTTTTTTTTGCATTGGTTCTGACTTGGGAAAATTTGTTTTGATTAGGAACTGGAATAATTGCTTGAGGACAAGCAATGATCGAGTGTGGGGAGGTTGATAAACACAGATTTGAATGTATTTTGATGTGAGTTTTCATGTCATATTCATGCATTTTGATATATTTTATTTGACAAAATTCATGGTTTAGTGTAAGTTTGTGAAAGACAGGTGCTTAAGAGGTTTCTTGTGAAAAAAGAGCTAAATATCAAGAATTTTTGGAGTTAATTAGAAGACCACAGTCATGGTAATTTTATATGTTCGTAGTAATTTTGTATGTGTGTGGTAATTTTGTATATCAGGGGTTTACATGCGTCACTTGTCACTTAAAGATTGCAAGGATCACCTACCACATTTAAATCTTAATTGATAATGTTCCTTAATTCAGGAAAGATGGAAGGAGAACCTCCACAAAATATTATAAATAAGGAATGAAGTCTTTCTCTTTTAAAAGAAGTTTGTTGTTTATTTTTATTCTTATGTTTTATGAATTTGAGAGAACCTTGAGGGCTTTTGAGAGCTAAAGAGCATGGACAATACTGCTAGAATGGATTGTAATCATCGTTCTTGCCTATTGGTGTGTCTATGTTTATTTTATCTAGGATTGTTAGTGTTGCTCTAATCATGAGAGGCTAATTCCCCCTAGTCCGGGGGTTATGATGTAAATGTTCACTTGTACCCTTCTCCTTGTTCTTAATGGAATTCCTCATTATTTTGTGTTCATTAATTCTCTTCCTTATTTTAATGTTTATTTGGAACTGCTCATTCTAATACTCATTTGATTGCATAGTAGTGATCATCTGCATGTAATTAGTAGGTCTAGGTAGAGAATGTTTTGCACTAAATTGCATGATCAAACTGTTTGGATAATCTTTTATAGATTAGTTAATCTTTAATTAATCATCCCTATAATTGATTTTATCCTTTGACTTAAATTAATAGTTCCTTAATCATTGGGGTATTGATTTAAGGCAAAAAGCATCTTCTGACTTTGATCATAGGTTTTAGTTGATTTTGGGAATTAGTAATTAACTGGAGAAGAAATTTCATTAGGACTAAGATTGAGGAAAAATTGGTACCGATGAGTCATAACCCCTGGTCATTCTTATCATAACTCAAAACTCCTTTTTACATTTTTTTTTATTTTCTTTCTTATAAAAACCAAAATCATAAAAATATTTAAATCCTGTTTTTAATCATCTTTACTGTTAGTTTAATAAACTTAAATAATTGGGAACAACTGATCCTTTGGGCTTGATATCAAGAATTTTGAGTCCATTGTTACTATTGTGTAGGTTACACTTGCCCTTGTACGAGCCTAACATATTTTATGCATCAGTAGTTGATATTACAGTTGGGATCAAAACCAGAAAACAATGTTCTTTGTGGTGGATGCTAAACCAGAGTATACCTTGCTGTTGGGACACAATTGGATGGGAGTATGTCCCATCAACTCTTCATCATTTCTTGAAGAATTGGGGTGGAGATTATGTTGGATCGAGTGGCCTCAGAATAATTAAGAAGGGGGGGTTGAATTAATTATTCCTAAACCTTTACTAATTAAAAATTACTCTTTTAAGGCTTTTACTAAATTGTTAAGAGAATGAGGAGTAGAAGAGAAACTTAACAGAAAGTAAAAGCGGAAATTAAATGCACAGCGGAAAGTAAAAGAGTAGGGAACAAGGAAACAAAAACACAAGAGTTTTTATACTGGTTTGGCAACAACCCGTGCCTACATCCAGTCCCCAAGCGACCTGCGGTCCTTGAGATTTCTTTCAACCTTGTAAAAATCCTTTTACAAGCAAAGATCCACAAGGGATGTACCCTCCCTTGTTCTCTTTGAACCTAGTGGATGTACCCTCCACTAGAACTGATCCACAAGAGATGTGCCCTCTCTTGTTCTTATTCAAACCCAAGTAGATGTACCCTCTACTTGTACCATAAAGGATGTACCCTCCAATGTGTTAAGACAAAGATCTCAGGCTGTTAAACCTTTGATACTTTGTGAATGGGGATACAAAAGAATTCTCAGGCGGTTATTCCTTTGAACACTTTTGTATTAGGGAATGGGAAGAATCAAAAGAATTCTCAGACTGTGTCATTTTGAATTCTTTGACAAGGGAGAAGGGAGACACAAAAGTATTCAGGCGGTTAGTCCTTCGTTCTTTTGGAAAAGGGAGAAGAGAGACACAAAAAGAATTCAGGCAGTTAGTCCTTGGCGAATTCTTTTTGGCAAAGGGAGAAGAGAATGAAAAGATGAATAACACAAATTTTCAAGGTTTAGAAAACTAGAAAACTTCATAAAGCTTTTGGTACAAAGAAGAAGAAGAAGTTCAAAGAGATTCAAGGCTTGTAAAGGATTGTAATGAAATGATTGGAAAAGTATTCAAGATTGAAAGAATGAAAATTAATTGAATTTGCAAAACAAAGCTTTGCTTTTATAGACTCTTCGTGTCTAGTCAAGAAGACCATTTAGAAGAGTTATAACTTTTAGAAAAACTTAAAACCAATTTGAAAAAGTCAAAAACCTTTTGAAGAGTTACATCTTTTGATTTATTCAGAAACAATCACTGGTAATCGATTACCAAATTAGTGTAATCGATTACACAAGGCTTTTAAGTGAAAGGATGTGACTCTTCACATTTGAATTTGAATTTCAACGTTCAAGGGCACTGGTAATCGATTACCAAAACATTGTAATCGATTACAGCTTTTTGAAAATAATTGGAACGTTGTAAATTCAGTTTGAAAACTTTTTCAAACTCATTTTGCTACTGGTAATCGATTACAACAATATGGTAATCGATTACCAGAGAGTAAAAACTCTTTGGTAAAAGGTTTTGTTAAAAACTCATGTGCTATTCAAAGTTTTGAAAGAACTTTTTAATACTTATCTTGATTGAGTCTTCTCTTTAATCTTGAATCTTGAGTCTTGAATCTTGATCTTGATCCTTGAGATCTTGAACCTTGAATCTTGATTCTTGTCTCTAGACTTTCTTCTTGAGTCTTGAATTCTTCTTGATTCTTATCTTGAACTCTTGAATTGTTCTTGATTCACTTGAGTTGTTCTTTGATTGATCTTTGAGCTTTTTGTCATCACCTTTGTCATCATCATTGTTATCATCAAAACACCTTTGAATCACCTTTGATTCACCATGAAACTTTGCTTCTACAATCTCCCCCTTTTTGATGATGACAACTTCTGAAATCAAGAAACACACACACACTTTTTCCTAGTCGATCACTCTCATAAATTCTCCCCCTTTGTTTTTGAATTTATGCTTATCTTAAAATTAAATTAATTACTCATGTGAGTTCTTGATTTAATCCCATTTCTCTCCCCCTTTGGCATCAACAAAAAGCGAAAGTGCGTATTAAAATATAACTAAACATTCATACAATGTTCATGAAAAAATATCAACCAAATCATGAAGCAAGAAGCAAGAACCATGAAAACCATGAAGCAAGCAACCATGAATAGATTAATTATAAACTTCACATAGTCAAATAACATACTTAATATTGGTCCAAACATACCATGCAAATAAGGAAATAGTAAATTGTTCAAATACCATAATAATATAACCAAAATACAAGGCTGAAAATCAAAGTAGTAATAATAATATTAAAATATAATTCTAAGATGATGGTGGCGGTGGTGGTGGAAGATCGAAGCTTGACCGAATGTAAGATACATCTTCTTCAACTTTTGTCATTCTTGACTCCATTTCATTGAAGCGCATATCCACTTGCAATTCCAAAGTATCAAACCTCTCACCAACAAAGGTTTGAAGACCATCAAACCTTTCCAAAATCTTCGAAAGAAGAGATGAATCTTCTCCTTCGTGTCCTTCTTCACCAACATTTCTAGCACCCTTCTTCACCCAAGAGCCCTCATGATCCTTTATATAACCAAAGGATGCTATGACTGAAGCGCCTATAAGGAATGATCTCTTGATAGGAACCTAAGGTTCAGAATCAAGAGGGATGTTGAAGTGTTGAAGGAAAAGGGTAACAAGATGAGGATAAGGCAATGGGGCATTCATCGCAATGCCTTATGCATGCGATATTTAACAAGGTGTGCCCAATCAATTTCTAAACCTTTATGAAAGGCCTACATGACAATGATATCTTCTTCAGAAACTTGAGCAAGGTTTGAAGATCTAGGGAGTAAGATGCGAACAATAAGTTAATGGAGGATGCGGCTCTCAAAACCCAATGAACCGGCAAGAAGCCTTCCGGTCATATCCGCTTGGTTGGTGCAAACCAACTGGCGGACATCATGCACAGAAAAATCGAATTTCCAATCATTAATCAGTGCACCCTCAAAAGGTACACCTTCACTAGGCAATTTTGTTAAATCATAAAATAGGGATTGGTCAATGACCATCTTAATCCCATAAACTTCAGACATTAGGGTACCTTCATGGATTTCTAAATTAGAATAGAAAGTTTTGACTAATTCAGAATAGACAGGTAATTTCAGAGACATGAATGGAATAAGATTGGAGTTTTCAAATGCTTGGAAGCATTCAAAATTCTCATTTGAGAAGAACTCCATATTTGTGAATTTTGGGTCTACAATGGAACGATAGGAAAAGAGGTTTGTGTACCATATACGCTGTTCCTCTGATGAGAATAATGATCCAGAGGGAATGGAAGGAGGAATTAGGGCTTCTTGTGACCCTGAATGCCGCTGACTCTGACTCGAGGTTCCTTTCCGCTTTTTTGATGGTTCCGCCATTTGAGGAGTTTTTTTCGGGATTTCAATTGGTTCAAATGAAAGAGATTGAAAAAAGATGAAGTTTGGGCTTTGCGGGGAGTGATTTGGACAAGAATTGAGTGAGATATGGCTGAAAGAAAAATTGGGGTCGAGGGTTTTCGAGAGAGAGAAAGGTTGCAGGTTTTAGAATTTGAAATTTGAATATATAGGTGCATGGACACGTCGTAATCGATTACACAAATATGGTAATCGATTACCAGAGAGCAACTTTGCCAGAAATAACTGCTTGTAATCGATTACACTATTATGGTAATCGATTACCAGTGGTTATTTTAGCCAGAAAACAAAAACAGAAGGCTTTCTAGGAGAGAAGAAGTTTTGAAAACTATATTTGAAAATACTATATTTGAAAATACTTTATGAATAATTTTCAATCATGTAATTTACATATCATGTCATCCAAAATATTTAAAACATGAAGATAATCAATTTTATCAAAAACAATCAAAACACAAGTATGAAGAATATTGATTTTTTTAAAAAATAAATGAATGAATATTTCATGCAAATAGGATGAAATCAATCAAGCAAATATACTCATGATTTCAAACAATCAAAAGACAAACAAATAAAGAATTTTTAGTCATCATAATCAAATTGTTTGAATAAAAATTTCAACTTTAAGAGAAATTTTAATAAGATAATGGTTTTGATATTACCTTTTTCAGGATTGAAGTGTCTAGATCTTCAAAGATGAGGATCATGCTTTTTCTCCTTGTTTTTCATCCTTGAGAGATGTTCTCATCACTTTCATAATCTTTGGTTAGAATATTAATCTCCTTTTTTGAACCATCGGATGAATCATTGTCATCCCATGCAATGTATGCTTTCTTAGTTCTTCTTTCGTCAAATCTTTTCTTTTCACTTTTCTTCGACTATTCTTCATTTGACGGACAATTGGCCTTGATGTGACCAATTTGATTGCATTTGTAGCACCTAAGGACTTGAGAATCATCTTGGGATTTTCTTCCATTATTGAAATTCTGACGCTTGTCAATTCTTCTTTTCTTGATGAATTTCTGAAATTTCTTAACAAAGAAAGAAAAATGTTCTTCATCATCTGAATCTTCTTCTTCGTTTTCTTCTTGTATTGAAGATGAGGCTTTAAGGGCTATGCTTCTCTTCTTTTTGTCATTTTCTTCATTCTGATTGAGGCGTTGAAGTTCCATCTCGTGTTCCTGCAATTTACCAAATAAAGTGGCAAGAGACATGGAAGAGAGATCTTTGCTTTCAGAAATAGCAGTTACCTTGGGCTGCCATTGCCTACTTAAACATCTTAAGAATTTATTAATTAAATCTTCATTAGGAAAGATTTTTCCTAAAGATGCAAGATGGTTTACTATATGTGTAAATCTCTTTTGCAAACTACGGATATTTTCATTTGGGTTCATCCTAAATAATTCATATTCATGGGAAAGGGTATTTATTCTAGACCTTTTTACATTTGTGGTTCCTTCATGGGTTAACTGGAGAGTATCCCACATATCCTTGGCATTAGTACAATTTGACACTCTAAAGTATTCATCTATCCCTAGGGCTGAAGTGATGATATTTTTGGCTTTGAGATCTTACTGGATTTTTCTCCTATCTTCTTCTACCCATTGATCTCTAGGTTTTTGGGTTGTAGTGCTTGTGCTTGCATCTACTATAGTGGGTATATGTGGTCCTAATTCTATTGTTTCCCATATATTTAGATCTATGGCTTCAATGAATATCTGCATGCGGGTTTTCCAATAATGGTAACCCTCACCATTGAAAATGGGTGGTCTGTGAATGGAATTTCCTTCATGAAACAAGGGATTTGAGGAGGCCATTCTACAAGAAACCTGCTCTGATACCACTTGTTGGATCGAGTGGCCTCAGAATAATTAAGAAGGGGGGGTTGAATTAATTATTCCTAAACCTTTACTAATTAAAAATTACTCTTCTAAGGCTTTTACTAAATTGTTGAGAGAATGAGGAGTAGAAGATAAACTTAACAGAAAGTAAAAGCGGAAATTAAATGTACAGCGGAAAGTAAAAGAGTAGGGAAGAAGGAAACAAACACACAAGAGTTTTTATACTGGTTTGGCAACAACCCGTGCCTACATCCAGTCCCCAAGCGCCCTCCGGTCCTTGAGATTTCTTTCAACCTTGTAAAAATCCTTTTACAAGCAAAGATCCACAAGGGATGTACCCTCCCTTATTCTCTTTTTAACCTAGTGGATGTATCCTCCACTAGAACTGATCCACAAGAGATGTACCCTCTCTTGTTCTCAGTCAAAACCAAGTAGATGTACCCTCTACTTGTACCACAAAGGATGTACCCTCCAATGTGTTAAGACAAAGATCTCAGGCTGTTAAACCTTTTATACTTTGTGAATGGGGATACAAAAGAATTCTCAGGAGGTTATTCCTTTGAACACTTTTGTATTAGGGAATGGGAAGAATCAAAAGAATTCTCAGACTGTGTCATTTTGAATTCTTTGACAAGGGAGAAGGGAGACACAAAAGTATTCAGGCGGTTAGTCCTTCGTTCTTTTGGAAAAGGGAGAAGAGAGATACAAAAAGAATTCAGGCAGTTAGTCCTTGGCGAATTCTTTTTGGCAAAGGGAGAAGAGAATGAAAAGATGAATAGCACAAGCTTTCAAGGTTTAGAAAACCAGAAAACTTCATAAAGCTTTTGGTACAAAGAAGAAGAAGAAGTTCAAAGAGATTCAAGGCTTGTAAAGGATTGTAATGAAATGATTGGAAAAGTATTCAAGATTGAAAGAATGAAAATTAATTGAATTTGCAAAACAAGGCCTTGCTTTTATAGACTCTTCGTGTCTAGTCAAGAAGACCATTTAGAAGAGTTATAACTTTTAGAAAAACTTAAAACCAATTTGAAAAAGTCAAAAACCTTTTGAAGAGTTACATCTTTTGATTTATTCAGAAACAGTCACTGGTAATCGATTACCAAATTAGTGTAATCGATTACACAAGGCTTTTAAGTGAAAGGATATGACTCTTCACATTTGAATTTGAATTTCAACGTTCAAGGGCACTGGTAATCGATTACCAAAACATTGTAATCGATTACAGCTTTTTGAAAATAATTGGAACGTCGTAAATTCAGTTTGAAAACTTTTTCAAACTCATTTTGCTACTGGTAATCGATTACAACAATATGGTAATCGATTACCAGAGAGTAAAAACTCTTTGGTAAAAGGTTTTGTTAAAAACTCATGTGCTATTCAAAGTTTTGAAAGAACTTTTTAATACTTATCTTGATTGAGTCTTCTCCTTATTCTTGAATCTTGAGTCTTGAATCTTGATCTTGATTCTTGAGATCTTGAACCTTGAATCTTGATTCTTGTCTCTAGACTTTCTTCTTGAGTCTTGAATTCTTCATGATTCTTATCTTGAACTCTTGAATTGTTCTTGATTCACTTGAGTTGTTCTTTGATTGATCTTTGAGCTTTTTGTCATCACCTTTGTCATCATCATTGTTATCATCAAAACACCTTTGAATCACCTTTGATTCACCATGAAGCTTTGCTTCTACAGATTAGATAGAAATGATGCAAATTCCATTTGAAGCGGAGGTATATATGGCTGAAGCTATTTATCAGTCCTCCTATATGAAGTCAATACAAGTGCCTGGATCATATGAATAAGGATCATGGATGGCTTCTAACTTGACTAGGAAAGGCTTTGAGATTAAAACATTGGCCAATCCCATAGCTTTAGCAGTTTGTAATCCATGATACGTGACAAAGAGGTAATGTTGGATCTGTTAAATTGGTTAGTTGTGTTTCATTTAGGAAATAAGTTGGTTGATTCATATTTATCTAACGAAGAAGAAGAGCAAGAGATAGTCATGAATCAAGACACACCTATTACAAGTCTTGGGGGGCATGCTGCCCAAATAACGAGTGAAGTAGGTCAACTGATTTGAAGGTAGATTCCTCCATTTAAAGCTCAAGGTCCATTGGTAGAAGTAAATCTCAACACAAGTGACAAACCTCATATGATAAAAGTGAGTGGTTTATTAAATAAGGAATAAAGGAGCGATTAGTGGAGCTTACGAAAACATATCATGATTGCTTCACATGGGATTATCATGAAAGACATGGGTTATCTCGAGAGTTAGTAGAACATCGATTGCCACTTAAATCGGGTTTTAAACCTCATAGTTACATTCAAGGACATGGGTTTTAAATCGGGTTTTAAGCCTCATAGTTACATGCATGAAAGACATGGGTTATCCAAGGAGGTTTAACCCATAATTGATTCCTCAAATTAATGTTGAAGTGGAAAAATATTTGAAGGCATGGTTCATCAGCAAGATATCCTAAATGGTTATCTATTATAGTTCTAGTGGTGAAAAAGAATGGAAAGCTTAGGGTATTTATTGAGTTTAGAGATTTGAATCTTGCCATGCCAAAAGATGAGTATGTAATGTTGATTTCAAATATGCTAGTTGATTCAACATCCAACCATGGGATCTTTACATTCGTAGATGGTCATTCTGGATATAATTAGATATATTTAGCAGAAGAGGATATAGCAAAAAATGCTTTTTGGTGTCCAAGAATGCTTGGGATCTATGAATAGTGGGTAATTTCGTTTAGTTTGAAGAACGCAGGAGCTACTTATCAACAGGCTATCGATGCTATTTTCCATGAATGGGTAGGCAAATCGATGAAGGTTTACATTGATGATGTGGTTGTGAAGTCAACCGATTTTGAGGAACACTTGGGCGATTTGGTATATTCTCTATTAAGGATGAAGTTTCATAAACTTAAAATGAATTCTGAGAAATGAGCTTTTGGAGTATCAACATGAAAGAGGAATCGAGGTAGACAAAAATAGAGATAAAGTAGTATTGGAAGCGAGGCCACCTCAAAACAATAAGGAGATCCAGAGTTTGATTGGAAGGTCAATTTCATGCGGAGATCTATCGCCAATTCTGCAACAAAGATAAAGGTTGTTTCACCATTGTTGAAGCTAAAAGATGCTAATACATTCAAATAGGAGATAGAGCATAAAAAAGCTTTTGAGTAGATTAAACATGCATTGACAAACCCACTTGTATTGATGTTGCCTGTACTTGGGAAGCCTTTAAAGTTATACATATCAACTGCTGAGGAATCTATTGGTTGCCTTTTAGCTCAGGATGTTGATGACGACACCGAAAGGGTAGTGTATTACCTAAGTTGGTTGTTGAAAGATGCTAACACTAGGTATACTCCAATAGAAAAGCTATGCTTATCTTTATATCACGCTTGTAATAAACTTGAATATTATTTAATGTCAAGGGAGGTATTGGTGCTATGCGAGATAGACATAATTAGACATTTATCAAATCGGCTGGTATTACAAGGATGATTAATGAAATGGGTCTTGAAACTAAGTGTTTTTGCTTTGATTTAAACCCTTTGTGCATCATTAAAGGTCAAGTGTTAGCCAATTTTCTAGTTAAACATCGATTTGTTGAAATAGAGGATGTTGTTGCTGAAATGAATAATTATATCAGTTTATAGCCTTGGGTGTTAATGTTTGACGGATCTAAGACAAAGGAAGGTGCTAGTGTGGGAGTTAAAGTTATAAATCCTAAAGGAAATGTATATCGATTTGTGAATTAGCTTGCTCTAAATTCTACTAATAATCAAGCCGAATATGAAGTATTGGTTTTGGGACTTAGAGTGTTGATTACCATGGGAGCTCAATATGTACACATACTGGAGATTCTCAATTGGTGATCAAACAATTGAAAGGAATATATAAATGTCAGCATGGTGAGTTGTTGAAAAGGTTTTAACTGGTGAACAAATTATTACAAAGGTTTGATTGTGTAATGATTGCTTTTGTATTAAGAGATCAAAATGAAGAAGCCAACGAGTTAGCCCAAGGAGCTTCGGGGTATAAATCGTTGGATGTAGATATTCAGCTAGAGGAATATCCCTTAGTCGGTTGTCTGGTGTTGAATGTTGAGAATTAGATCTTTGGCAACATGAATTAATTCGGTATCTACAAGATCCCTAAAAAAAGTAGACATAAGGATAAAGCAAAAAACATTGAAATACATAATACTTGATGATGCTTTATTTCGAAGATCTGCCAATGGAATTCTTATCAAATGCATTAACAAGGAAAAGGCTTTAAAAGTAATAGGAGAAGTCTATAAGGGATATGTGGAGCTCATCGATCTGGAAACTGTAGAAGCAAGCTTCATGATGAATCAAGATTGATTCAAAGAAGTTTTGATGATAACAAAGGTGATGAAAAAAAGCTCAAAGGTCAAGTACACTTCATGATAACAAAGATGATGATCTCAAGAATCAAAGAATGAGTTCAAGATGTTCAAGATTGAATCAAGAACATTTCAAGGTTCAAGAGGAAATTTGATTTCAAGAATCAAGAATCAAGATTCAAGGTTCAAGCTTCCAAGAATCAAGATCAAGATCAAGATTCAAGACTCAAGATTCAAGAATCAAGAGAAGAATTAATCAAGATAAGTATGAAAAAGTTTTTTCAAAAACTGAGTAGCACATGGATTTTTCTCAAAACCTGTTTACCAAAGAGTTTTTACTCTCTGGTAATCGATTACCAGAATATTGTAATCGATTACCAGTAGCAAAATGGTTTTCAAAAAAGTTTTCAACTGAATTTACAACGTTCCAATTGATTTCAAAAGGCTGTAATCGATTACAATGTTTTGGTAATCGATTACCAGTGTGCTTGAACGTTGAAATTCAAATTCAAATGTGAAGAGTCACATTCTTTCACAAAAAAGCTTTGTGTAATCGATTACACTGATTTGGTAATCGATTACCAATGATAATTTTTGAAAAAGTTTTTTCAAAAACTGAGTAGCACATGGATTTTTCTCAAAACCTGTTTACCAAATAGTTTTTGACTTTTTCAAATTGGTTTTAAGGTTTTCTAAAAGTCATAACTCTTCTAATGGTTTTCTTGACCAGACATGAAGAGTCTATAAAAGCAAGGTTTTGTTTTGCATTCAATCATTCATTTCAATCAATCATTCTACACATCTATCTTTTCCAATTCATTCTTTACACAAGCAATTTTTCCACATTGATTTCTGAGTCTCTTTGAACTTCCTCTTCTTCTTCCTTTTGCCAAAAGCTTTCCAAAGTTTTCTAGTTTTCCAAACCTTGAAAAACTTGTGCTATTCATCCTTTTCATTCTCTTCTCCCTTTGCCAAAAAGAATTCGCCAAGGACTAACCGCCTGAATTCTTTTTGTGTCTCTCTTCTCCCTTTTCCAAAAGAACAAAGGACTAACCGCCTGAATTCTTTTGTGTCTCCCTTCTCCCTTGTCAAAGAATTCAAAACGACACAGTCTGAGAATTCTTTTGATTCTTCCTTTTCCCATATACAAAAGATTTCAAGGGACTAACCGCCTGAGAATTCTTTTGTATCCCCATTCACAAAGTTTCAAAGGTTTAACCGCCTGAGATCTTTGTCTTAACACATTGGAGGGTACATCCTTTGTGATACAAGTAGAGGGTACATCTACTTGGGTTTGACTGAGAACAAGAGATGAAGGAACCATGTTTATAGGAGAAAAAATGGTTGCGTTTTTGCAACAGTTTGGAATTAAGTTGATTTATTCAGCACCTTATTATGCACAAGTCAATGGCCAAGTTGAGGCAACCAACAAGATATTGATCGATATGATTAAGAAAAATGTGGAAGAAAAACTTCTAAAATGGCATGAATTGTTATAAGATGTTTTATGGGCATGTCGAGGTACAAGATGTAAAGCTACTGGTTTTACACCATTTTGGTTGACATATGGACAAGATGTCATTTTGCCATTAGAAATAAATGTTAAATCTTTGAGGGTGGTGAGACAATACCTTTTAGATGCCAATTGTTATAATGAGGCTTTGTTAACTAAATTGGATTTGGTAAGCAAGGATAGACTTATGGCCTTGGAAAACATTCTCGTAAATAAGGCTAGAGTCGAAAAGGTTTACAATCGGCATGTAAAGCCTAAATCCTTTTTGGAAGGAGATCTAGTTTGGAAATCTATTTTGCCTTTAGGATTTCACGATTCATAGTTAGGTGAATGGTCACCAAACTCGAAAGGGCCATACATAGTAAGCAAGGTGCTAGAGAATGGTTCATCTTAGATCATGGAAGTCAATGATAAAGATTTAAACATGAGTATTAATGGAAAATACTTAAAAGGTCATTATTCTTCCATATGGACCGAATATAAAAAATAAATTATTCAAAAGTTGCTACAAGCCAGCCACTATAGCTACCAAAATAAGAAAAACCATTGAAATTCAAGGATTGACAACAAAAGTAGTGTCATTGGTTGCCACAAAATCGAGAAGTACTTGGACTGGCTGCTGGTGAAGTGGTTATCTTATTCACTGGATCGACTGACGGTTTGGCTTCAAACCTTCAGTAAGCCCTTCTTCACCTAGTCTCAAGTCAATTTCCAATGCTTCCTTTTGATGAAGCATCAAGCTAAGTTCAATATTGATGCCAGTCGCTTGTTTGAAGAGACAAACATGTTGATCGATTGAAGCGTTAGGCATATCATTTATTTCTTGAATTTGAGGATTGATTTCATCCAATTCCTTCTAAATTTGTTCAAAAGTGGCAGGTAATTCTACATCCCTTTCATTAAGTCGAGTTTGTATATTTTTTGTTGAGTTCTCTCTTCATTCATCCTTTCGAAAGTGGCAAAATATTTAGTTTTCTAAATTTGAAGATCTATGAGATGTTTCAGGTTAGAGGAAGCCAAATTGTGTTTATGCTTATGTTTAACATGATTTAAGGCAGTTCAATTAACTTCCTCGCCGTAACAGAGAATACAACCTTCTAAGATGCCAAAAGATTAGCTGAATGAAAAATTTTCAAAAGGGGCATCTTGATATTTTTCACTTCATCATGAGTAGTGGGAACGTCTTGTTCCAGAGCTTGCTTAATGCGATCCCAGCAAGCTTGAATTGGTGAAGTGTCAATCGACATGGAGGGAATAATAGGTGGCGACATGAAGTATTTGTGAATGTATGCATACATGATTTTGATGATGCCAAAGAAGAACCAAACAAGGCTGCTTCAAATGATAAGCATTTGCTTCAAGAATGATTCAAGATTGCTTCAACAAACAAAGCCTTGTTTCAAGATTCACTAAAGACCAAGCCTTGCCTTAAAACAAAGTGCTTTCAAGACATGGAAGGCTCTGGTAATCAATTACCAGGAAGTGTAATCGATTACCAGAAGACAGGGTTAAGAAATAGCTGTTGAAAAATGTTTTGAATTTGAATTTTCAACATGTAATCGATTACCATATGTCTGTAATCGATTACCAGCAACGGAACTTTGGAAATTCAAATTCAAAAGTCATAACCCTTCAAATTATAACTGTGTAATCGATTACACAAACATTGTAATCGATTACTAGTGGAAAGTTTTTAGAAAATCTGCCAACAGACACTTCTTTTCATTAGATTTGTGAATGGCCATCAAAGGCCTATAAATAAGTGACTTGGGCACGAATTTTATGAGAGAGTTTTGATTGATCAAAATGTTTTATCCTCTCAAAAGATTGAGAGAGTTTTGCTTGGCAAAAATGTCTTATCCTCTCAAAAGACAATGAGAGAGATTCCAAAAGAACTTCGTTGTCAAATGCTCTCTCAAAAGAAATCCTTGACCAAACACTTGCAAAATCTATAAGGATTCTTACATGATCTTCATTGTAATATTCTTCTCTTGAAGAGAGAATTCTTCTTCCATTCTTCTTATTCAATGAGATTGGTTAAGAGACTGTAAGTCTCTTGTTGTAAAGCATCTGAACACAAGGGATGGGTTGTCCCTGTGTGGTTCAGACTTTGTAAAAGGAATTTACAAAGATAGTGGAAATCTCAAGTGGGTTGCTTGAGTACTGGACGTAGGCACGGGAAGTGGCCGAACCAGTATAAAATTATGTTTGCATTCTCTCTTCCCTTATCTCATTTATGTTATTGCAATCAATTTTTCCTTGCATGTTTATAGAACATTATTAAATTGATTGTTGTTGCTTCTTCTGCATTCTAAGCCTATCCCTCTTAAGATTATTGAGGCCACAAGGTCCAACAGTATTGAACTACCTATTTATCAAAAATAGCAAGGATAGTCGAATGAGAAGGATTCATTGTTGCTGAAGGTTGAGGAAGAACTTGTGAAATGCGTGCAGCCAAAACAGGGGTATGAAGAGGTGTGGTTCACCACTAGCCTCAGAATCAACAAAAAGAGGATTTTGCATGAAATCATCATTCTTCTCTTCTTATTCCTTTTCTATAACATCTAGAGTTATGGTATTGACATGAATGTTTTCCTGAAAAAGTGAATGAATAGCTACAAGAAGTTTGATAGATAAGGGAAGTAGTCAATAAAAATAAAGGGATACCTCTTTAGCATCATCTTCATCCTCCAAGCAATCATCTTCCTTCGTTTGGTTTTGGAAAGAGAAGGAATGGATTTGGTTCTTTGTAGAAGTAGTATTAATGAATATGTGTTGATAATGTCAAAACACATACCAAGTCAAATTGACTAACTAACTATGGCTTTAGCATATGTGAAAACAAAATGTCTACTATATTGGTAGATAAGGAATGCAACGTGTTTGACATCAGTAACAAGGCCAACCTTTTTCACATTAGCATTAATAAAGGTGCCAAATCAACTACCAGCATGAGAGTATGTGATGTATAGGTCTTTTTTAGCCAAATATTTCAAAACAGGTAACTCTTCTCCCCAAACAAGAAGCCCTACACCATTGGACACCTCAAAGAGTTGGACTCATCATGCTAAAGGGGAAAACAAACCCATTCACACCAGTCTACCTGAAGCTCATGAATATGAAGAGTAATGACCAATTAGGGGTAATTTCTTATTGAGGAAAATAAATCATTTCATAAATACCTCATTGTTTCCAATCGTCTTCTTTTTCTATCAAAACCTTATCACACCAAGTAGTATGAATTGTGTGCGACCATGCTTGGACTTAGGGAGGAAGTTTGGCCAAACAGTAATTCTCAGCATTGATGGGCAAAGGAATTTCAGTTGAATAGAATAAACTGTTAAGAAAAGCATCACCCTCAGCCAAGGAGAAAGTAGAAGGTTGGAGAATGGATAATCCATTTGATTTGAGAATGGGACCCATCGTTAGACCATCATAAAGTTGGTCGACATCATCAAGGGTTTCTAAGTTAAGAGCATTGACACCATCTTCGTGATCCATGGGGATGTTGGAGTTGGTAACTTTGAAATTGATGTCAATGAATGCTAGGGTTGAGAAGAAGGATCACGTAAAGGATGGGTTCTGAGTGTTAGTGGAAGAGAATCAAGATAGATTGAGGGTGATTTAAAGAAAAAAAATAGTAATCGAAAAAGTAAAACTGATCAAGTTTTAATGAAAGATAAAGATAGTTTGAAATTAAAAAAGGGCAGGTGAAGAGTTTGTTACCGTTTCAAATTTTGAAATTAAATGTCCTTTACGGTAACGAAGGATAAAGTGGTTTGTAATGATAACATATTTCAACTTCATGAAATCAATTGATAAATGTTTGGTGGCATTTGTTGGTATCGAAATTTAGAAATTTGGTAACTTAAGGAAAGTTAAATACAATTAGATAAGGATCCCTTTTGAGAAATCGATTGGTTGCCAAAGGCATAGGAGGTGCTGATATTGGAGGCTGATTTGAGGGTAAGTATTAGGCCTTTATATTGATGGAAGCCTAATTGGTTAAGAAAAGATTGTTAGCAGTTGAAGATAGGGATTGACGAGATCAAAGCCGAGTGGAGCGATTAGAGAACATATGATTCCTAGACTTTAGGAGCAATGAAGAGTAGTGGGCGAAACTGTTTTTTAGTGATAAGATCCTGATTTATGTGGATCGGTCTATTAGTCTATAAATATTCAAAATTGCAACTAAAAAAGGACCTTCAACTCAAATTCAAATCAATTTATCATATTTTCAATTATTAGCTTTTCACAATTTAAAAGCCTTTTGTTATTTCTAGTTCTTTTCAAATCTCTTTACCATTTTTCCTTTTTATTTTCAAGTTAGTTATTGGTTAACTACATCTACACCAAGTACTTTTTGGAGTGACTTGAGAATCCATTGTTAGAAAGCATATATCCCTTTCTAACGTCAATCACTTGAAAATTATTTTAGAATCATGTTGTAGCTTGAAGCCAATATCATCAATTTGATTTCATGCAACAACACAAATAATTTGATTTTGCTTGAATCTGATGTGGGTTGAACTATAGGTTGGACACAAACTCTCTTATCCATTTTTATCACTAATTATTCCTAGCAGGTGACCAAACGTGATTTTAAACCTAAACTTAGCACATGAATATTTAATTTTAAAAGGAAAGGATAAGTAAATGGGTAAGTATAGTATCAATTGTTGACATCATTTACACTCCAAAGTCTAATCTTGTTCTAGATAGGGGTGTTCACGGGTATGGGACACCCGCGAACTCGAACTTATCCAAATTGATCTGAATAGTTTGGGTTGAATCATTTATGTATTCGGGTCAAAATCGAACCGAACTGATCAAAATTGTTCATTACGGGTTGGGTCATGAGTTTAGATTTATAGATCTATTAACCCATTGAACCGATCCATGAACCCGTAATTAAAATATAAATTTTAATATATATATATATATATATATATATATATATATATATATATATATATTAAAAACTAAATAAATAATTTGACAATCAAGGAAGGTATGGTAATACATTATATGCTTTAGTGCTTTTAATAAAATAGTAACAATTTAATAAGTTGGGAGATAAATCCACCTCATCACCGCAAGAAGTAAAATTTATGATAAATAACTTGTATTGAAATTAATAATTGATAATTTTTTTAAAAAAAATATTGAAATTAAACTTTAAAAAAATGGAAAGGATAGAAAGAGATAAGGAAAATCCATAAAAAAAAAGTTAGTTGAAGATTTTTTTAAAATAAAAATACTTTCGTTAAAAAAATAACTCATAAAATTCGTCAAATTATTATCCTATTTTTTTATATATAACAATAACTAATTTTAAAATATTTTCTCGTATTGGGATAAAATCAAAAACTCTTTTTTTCTTATATAGGACTAAAATTTGAATTTAACCTAATTTTTGAATAGTTATAAAAAGGTTTAATTACCCATTTAGTCTCTATAGTTTCCAAACTTATCCCTTTTAGTCCCTATAGTTGATAACTGGATTTTTTAGTCCCTGGAGTTTATCTTTCAATTCCCAAAAGGTCTCTACCGATAAATTCTTTAACACCATTAAATAATGTTTGCCACGTTGACCGCTGGTCCCGGTATGATTTTAGGGTTTTATGGTGTCCATTTTCTCCTCAACCAGCAATTAACAACTGACAATGAGACATCACTGCTGGAGGCACAATTTGCTTCAACCAAGCGCAACGAAGGAGCTTTGCCTGGCCTAAGCCGTCCATCGTTGCAACCAACTGAAAACCAGATGTGTCATTTTTCTTCTTTAAGGGAAGATGAAGGCAGTTCATTAGGTAGTAGGAGGAGCCAATCAAGGTTGATTTATTGCGAGTGTGAAAAGAGGTTAAGGTTGTTTATGTCACAAACTTAAAGGAATTTTGGGTGTAGATTCTTCACATGCCCAAATTACAGGGCATTTGCTTTTCAATTCTAACTTTTATTTAATGTATAGGGTTCTATTTTGGGTTTTTGTAATTTGTATAGGTTATGTTTTACAAGAGAGTTGGAGTTGTGGCTATTTCTAGTGGATGGATAAGGCAAGGTCTGAACATGTGGAGCAATTGATAGAATAACATGAACAAGTTATTGTGGACTTGAAGAAAAAGATTGATGTTTTGAAGATGTTGTCATGTTATTCTTAGGGCCTTTTTTGTTTGTAATGTTCAGTGTTCTTGTTTCTCAATTTATAGGTAAACAAGTGTAGCACAACAGCTAGTAATATTTGGTATTTTAGATTTGGAAGAAAGTCATTGTACTGTAGTGTAATGTAACCAGTTTATTGAAGTTAATGAAATGTTTATTTTATGTTGAATCCAATGCTGAAGAATTTGCCAACATTGAACATAATTGAAAGATAAAATGTGAACAATTGATAGAATAGTAAAGTCATTCATTGGCCCCTAAACAAGATTGGAGTGTGATAATAATAAAAGACAAAAAACAATATGCAAGCCAATTACATAGTGGTCCCTAAACGCTATGCAAGCCATGTGGGGGCAGCAAACCACACTTAAATACAAAAAAGTAACACCCCACAATACAAGTATCTATCTTTCTCAAAAAGTAAAACACAATGACCATCTAAAATTTCAATCAATTTTCTTCCCAGATTCATTCTTCACAGCATCTTGCAATTGTTGTTGGGTGATGGCTTGCTTTCCCTTCCATTGGAGGCCTTTACTCTTGATCTGTAGTTTAGGCCTAAAGTTTCCTTTAGTAGTTGTCGATGCCTGGGTTTGAGATTTTTGAGTGTGCATGTTGCTTGTTTTGGATGACTAAGTATGAGATTATTGAGTGCTGGAGGGTTGGGTTTGTTGACTCATTGAAGCAGTAACAATTGATGTGGTAGGTGTTTCTTTTTTCTTTGATTTTGTGGTTGTGCTTTTCTTCTTTGTTTATGTAGCAGCTTTAGGTTTCTTTGGAGAAGGATTTGGTTTAGGGATTGTCATGTTTTGACACACCCTTTTGTTATGCCTAAATGTGCCACACCTGCCGTACCTCAAAGATGTATTTGTCCTCTTTAGCTTACGAGGTTTTGGTGCTTCATCATTTTCTTTTCTCCTAGCCTTCTTAGGTCTGTCAATTAGAACTCTAACTTATAGGGGTAAGACAGTTGGAAGTCCAATTTGCTGCCATATATCTTCTCCATTAATTGGTTCCATAATGGATGAACAAAGTGGGCGCATAACAGTTTATATAAGTATTCACGTGATAATATGGATGAACAAAGTCTACAGTCAAACATTGTTGCCACCACATGCCTACAAAATACATTACAAACTTAGATATAATCGTCACATAGTCAAACATTTCATGAAATTAAATGATGCAATCCTACCCCACAAGGGCATTGGATAGAAGACTCCAAGTAGATTGGGCCAGAGATGCAAGAGAAGGCCCTAGGGTTCTCATGAGCCTTAGGGTAGATTTCGGGCCCATGGACTAAGTATGAGCCCACTTATCTTTGTACATATTAGGATTTCATTATGGAGGATATACATGGAGAATAAGATGAATAACAAGGAATTAAAGTGAATTAACCGAACAAAAAGATAGAGGAAGAAAAAAACATCACCTAGATGAAGATGTTCTTGATACCACATGATGTAGCACCATGTAGAGCTTGTAGGCCTTGGATCTTCTTCATCAATGGATTCCTTTGCTTCTTGAGGTATGATTGCAGTGGAATGGAGAAGGAGAAAGATGAATGGAGACGCCACTTCAAGTAGAAGATGAGTCTAGAAGAAGTTCACCACCATAGGAAGACATGGATAAGAGCTTGAAGGTAGAAGAAGATGAATGAAGGGAGAGGAAGAGAAGAGCATGAAATTTAGTGCCTCCAAAGAAGTCTGAACTTTGAAGTTTAATTCTCAAATGATCAAAGTTGAAAAATGCACACACATAGCCTCTATTTATAACCTAAATGTCACACAAAATTGAAGGGAAATTTGAATTTCTATTCAAATTTCACTTGAATTTGAAATTGAATTTGTGGAGCCAAATTTTGGAGCCAAAATTTCACTAATTATGATTAGTGAATTTCAGATATGGCTCAGCCCACTAATCCAAGACCAAGTCCAAGATTCTCCACTAAGTGTGCTTAGGTGTCATGAAAGCATGTAAAGCATGAAGGACATGCACAAAGTGTGACTATATGATGTGGCAATGGGGTGTAGCAAGCAAATGCTCACCTCCCCCTCTAAAATTTAATTGGATTGGGCTTCTCCCAATTCCTAGGTCTAGCTGCATCAACCAGTCATATGCTTTGACCAGAATTCTACATAATTTCCTTGCACCTTTTCCTTTGCAATCCTTCTTGCCCAATATGTCTTCTTACTAGATATTTTTACACAATAGCTTTCACTGACTTTTTGAATCACTGCATTAGTTGACATGTTAGGGGTATACTTCAAAGGTTCTATCAATTTTTCTGCAATCCATTTACTTGATGCCAATTTACCACTATCAGACCTGACATATGTGTGCTTTTAATTGTAAGTCTTCATGCTATATTTTGTTGATCCACCAACCTTACTCACATATGCCACCCATTCACAACCATTCTAACAAATCACCCTACATCGAAAATTGTCATTTTTCTTGAATTTCACCCCCAAAACCATGTAGGTTTGCATATTCTTTGATGGCTTCCTTGAACTGACTAATTGAATCAAACTCCATACCAACCTCAAAATTAAAATCTCTTCCCATTTCATGAGGTTGAAATCTCTTGGAAACTGGTTCTATTGATATATCTTCTCCATTAATTTGTGCCATAGAAAGTGCATAACAGTCATCATCTTCTTCACTTGCTATATCATATTCTAATTTATCAATATCATATTCAGCATCCAAGTCATCCCTATCATCACTATCATTTTCCTCATAATTATCATTATCTCCCTTATCATCATCAGTTTCCTTATCCCTATCATCCAAGTCAACCATGTCAACCTCCGCATCACTGTCTATTCCATCAATGACATCATTCCCCAAATCTCCTTCAACCATGGCTTTTCCTGATGTAGCTCCATGAAGAGCTTGTAGGCCTTGGATCTTCTTCATCGATGGAGTCCTTTGCTTCTTGAAGATCAATGGCAGCGGAATTGGGAAGGAGGAAAGGTGATTGGAGACGGCACTTCAAGGAGAAGATAAGTCAAGAACCAGCTCATCACCATAGGAGGCCATGGATAAGAGCTTGAAGGTAGGAGAAGATGAGTGGAGGGAGAGGGAGAGAGGGGGGCACAAATTTTATTCCTCAAATGAGGTCTGAACTTTGAAGTCTAATTTCTCAAATGATCAAAGTTGAAAAAATGCACACACAAGGCCTCTATTTATAGCCTAACCTTGTGTTTGGATCAGGAATTTCAAAATTTCAGGGAATTTGAAATGCCTAGAATTTGAATTGCTTTGATTTTAATCTCTTTCATTTTTCAAATGCTTTGTTTGGATAAATCAATTCAAATTTCTTCAATTTTAAATTCTTTGTTTGGATATGACAATTCAATTTCCTCCATATGCAAAATTTCAATTTTATATTTTAAATAGATGAAATTTTAATATTAAACTTTATAGAAAAAAACACAATCTAATTTTGAAATATTAATTAAAAAATATTTTTCAATTTTTAATAATTTAAAAATATAAAATATTGATAATTTTAACTAGGGTTATTTTGCCTGACCACAATCAGTGATGTTTTTAAACCGACATCAACCAATGCTATTTTTCGGTCGACGTCAAATAGGGTTTTTTTTGTCAAAGTATGCAATGAATATTTGTCATCTGACGTCAACCGGGGCTATTTTTCGGCTAACGTTGGTTGAGTCTATTTTTCAGCCAATGTTGGCAAGGTTTTTTTACCAACATCGGCTAGGGTTTGTTTGGTCGACACCGACTAGGGTCTTTTAGAACGACATTGACCAAGGTTATTTTTAGCCAATGTCGACCTAAAAAATCCTAGCAGGCATTGACAAAAAAATCTACCCAACATCGGCTAAAAAATAGCTTGGTCGATGTCGACCAATAGAACCTACCCGATGTTGGCCAAAAAACATCATTGGTCAATGTTGGCCGAAAAATCCCTAGTCGAAGTTGGGTAAACAATAGCCCTGATCAATGTCGGACAAAAAACCTTACCCAACATCAGCTATAAAATAGCCTTGGTTGATGTTAGCTAAAAAATAACTCTAACCGATGTAAACCGAAAAAACTCTAGTGGATGTCGACTAAAAATAGGCATGCCCGATGTCGTTCAAAAAAACCTATCTAGTGTTAGTAGAAAAAACCTTGCCAAGATCAACCAAAAAATCTAGCTAATGTGGTTAAGAAATAGCTCTGACCATTGTCAATCAGAAAGCCCTAGTCGATGTCAACAAAAAAAAATCCGATGTTGGCTATGAAAATCTAGTTGACATCAACCAAAACACCCCAGCTAACATCGGCTAAAAAATAACCATAGTCGATATTGGCTAAAAAATAGCTTTGGCTGACCGAAAAAACCTCGGCCAACATCAGTGAAAAACAACTTATGTCAATGTCAACCGTAAAAACTTTGGTCACCTGTAGTTGCGAGTGTTGAGCGAGAAAGAGTCAAGAGCAAGAACGTGAATTAGAGTGAGCATCTCTGAAAAAAGAATTTCAAATTCTTTATTTTTTGAGAGAATTTGAAATCCCACTGTTTTAGTCAATCAAAATGATTCATAAAAATACCAAAAAATAAATCTCCATTCAAATATTCTATCCAAACAAGCTATTTTATGATGAATTCTTTTAAATTCCTTGAAAAATGAATTCCACTGGTGAATTGCTCCATCCAAACACACTATAAGTGTCACACAAAATTAGAGGGAAATTTGAATTTCTATTCAAATTTCACTTGAATTTGAATTTGAATTTGTGGAGCCAAATTTGGAGCCAAAATTTCACTAATTATGATTAGTAAATTTTAGCTATGGTTCAGCCCACTAATTCAAGATGAAGTCCAAGATTCTTCACTAAGTGTGCTTAGGTGTCATGAGGCATGTAAAACATGAAGGATATGCACAAAGTGTGACTATATGATGTGGCAATGGGGTGTAGCTAGCAAATGCTCACCTCCCTCTTAGGATGGTCCAAAATTTAATTGGATTGGGCTTCTCCCAATTCAATTAAATTTCTCTCCCAACACACACATCAAATAGTGCACTTAATGCATGTAAAATTACAAAACTACCACTAATATAAAAACTAGTCTAGGTGCCCTAAAATACAATGGCTGAAAAATCCTACATTACTAGGTACCCTCCATACACTATGGAACCCTAAATACAAGGCCCAAAAATAATGAAACCCTAATCTAGGATGTACAAAGATAAGTGAGCTCATACTTAGCCCATGGGCCCAAAATCTACCCTAAGGTTCATGAGAATCCTAGGCCTTTCTCCTGCATCTCTGGTCTAATCTTCTTAGAGTCTCCTAGCCATGGCTCTGGTAATGGGTCCCCTCCTTGGGAGGATTGCATCATCCTCCCTCATCAATAGTCAACAAAATTACCTCTGTCATGTGTGAAGTATGATTAATATATACTTCAACATGTTTTTGAATCAAATCCATAGCAGTCTTAACAATTTTCCTTGTTCCATCATCATTTAAAACTTTAATAAGATCTTTATCCAACCTTATTCCAAGTTGGCGATAGAAAATCTGAACAGAACCTTTATAATCGTGTTGTTTAAGATCAAAGGTTACCTCTTGCAATGACCAATCATTTGGATCACATTTACCCATCAGAAAGGTTTTACCCCCAACATAATTCCTCAAGACCATGTGATTTTGTTGGTATATTCACAAAGTGACCACCGTGATATACAATAATAGAAAAAGTGTTTGGATACAAGCCTATACCATGAGCACAATAATCAACGATTGATGATGTAGTCACATGCTATAATACCCTAAACAAGCTTCAAAATGATTCAACAACAAAGAAAACATAATGAACAAAAAATAAAGACCAAGAAAATTGGGCAAAAATTTATTTGATAAAAAAACCTAAACTTACTTGTTGTTCGGTGGTTGACGTTGTCCTCAACAATCGACATTAAAACTTCAAACAAATGGCGTTGGTAATCTCAATCGAGTTGGCACAAAACTACCTGCAACCAAAAAATAATACTCAACAACAACAAAAATTGCAATGAGTTTTGAGTGGTCGAGAGTGAGAAGAATTGAAAACGCAACCAAAAGTCAGTGCGGTGTGAGAAGAGCAACGAAAACACACTTGTCACCGATGAGTGTTCTATTGATGTGCAAGTGAGAGTGGGAGTTTCGAGTGAGAGTTCTAAGTGGGAGTTCCTTCCTTTGCACGCTTAAAAATTATTGAGTTTCCTCCCAATTAAAAACTCATGCTATACAAAAGGTCCATGGCAAATATTATTTAACAGTGTTAAAGAATTTTAACGGAAGAGACCTTTTGGGATTTAAAAGGTAAACTCCAGGGACTAAAAAATCCACTTATTAACTATAGGGACTAAAAGGGATAAGTTTGGAAACTATAGGGACTAAATGTGTAATTAAACCTTATAAAAATCATCTGACTTGTTGTGTTATGTCGTGCCATTTTATTTCTCAGTCAGCAGATAACAATCCCTTCACTTCACAACAAACCATGTTTCATGTTTCTTTACATTCACTTCTGACTCTTGAATTTTCTTCACCAACCAACATAATTAACAACTCTTTTTATATACCACTTATTTTTTAATTGTGTGTTGTGTGCGTCACTTATTTTAATAAACATTATTAAAACTCTATGTGGTATCAAAGTAACTATTATGGTTAGATTATTGGGATTCATATTTGTTGATATGTTTGATGCCCAGATAAAATTTGGTTATTTTTTCTAATTTACACAAACCCTAATTTAGTTTTTGGAAAATATATATTGTGTTGATATGGATATTTATCCAAATCAAGATTTTTTTTTATCAAGATGCAGTTATTTTATTTTGAGTGGCAACCTCCTGATTTTAGATTCCAAATCAATAACATATTTTTTTATTCTTTAAAATTGATTTACCTGGATCATGTATTGTTTTACTTATTTTGAGTTTGATTCTTAGAATGATTTCCTTGAGGATCCTTCACAACCACAAGGACATGAAACTCCACCACAACAAGGGCAAGGACAACATCCTGAATTTGCACAAGTAGAGGTAAGAAAAAAAAAAGTTTTTGGACCCCTTTCTAATGTTTGGGAACATTTTTTTAAGAAGGAAGATGGTAGGGCTTATTGTAAGTATTGTAATGCATCATATGCAACAACTGGTTCTATATATGGAAGAACCTCTAACTTGAGAAGACATTTGTTCCAACAATGTAAGAAAAACCCACACAAACAGGTTGATAAAAAGCAAAAGATAATCGTTTTTGGAAGTGATAGTGAGAGTGACCGTAATAAAGTTAGTATGAAACTTGTTGATTTTAATCAAGAGCAAACTCTAATAGCACTTGCAAAGATGATAATTATTGAGGAACTTGCCTTTAAGTTTGTTGAAAATGAAAGGTTTAGGAAGTTCATGGAAGATGCTCAACCTAAATTTAAAATTCCTTCTCGTGTCACTATTGTTAGATATTGCATGCATGTGTTTAATGATGAAAAGGAGAAGCTAAAGCGTGTGTCGTCTGCAAATAAACAAATGGTTTTACTTACTATGGATATTTGGACATCAATTCAAAATATGAATTACATGTGTATGACAACTCATTACATTGATGAAGGGTGGGAGTTGAATAAAAAAATATTGACATTTTGTTTGATTTCTTTCCACAAAGGTGAAACCATAGGGGTAACCCTAGAGAATTGTTTAAAAGAATGGGGGATTTCAAAAGTTTGTTGTGTAATAGTGGATAATGCAAGTGCTAATAACTTGGCTATTTCATATTTAGCTAAAGCACTGAGTGTTTTGAATGGGCATACTTTGTTGAATGGAGAGTGCATGCATATGCGATGTTCTGATCATATTTTGAATTTAATTATTAGTGATGGATTGAAAGAAATTGACCTATTTATTAGAAAAATAAGAGTTATATGTAAGTTTGTGAAGTCTTCTCCAAGTAGATTTGTAAGTTTTAAGAGGTGTGTTGAAGAAGTAAGTGTATCCACTAAGGTCATATTAATTCTTGATGTACCAACTAGGTAGAATTCTACTTATTTGATGTTAGATGTTGTTGAAAAATATGAGCATGTATTTTATTGCTATGAGTATGTTGAGGCTGCATATGAGTTAAATCTCATATCTAATGAACATGCTGGTGTTTTTATTAGCCTTTTGAAGACAAAATATGATGCAACTATTTCTTTTTCTATGTCATTGCATGTTACTGCTAACACTTTTTTAAGAAGTTGGTTAGTATTAAAACATCACTAAATAAGGGGAGGCATAATAATGACTTGGTGATACAAAGGATGACAACAAATATGCAATTAAAGTTTAACAAATATTGGGAAAGTGATGGAATTAACTACCTTTTGTTTGTTGTTGTTTTTCTTGATCCTCATTATAAATGTGAGTACATTCAATTTTGTTTTAATCATATGTGCGGTGTTGAGAAGAGCATGGACATGATGAAAAAATTGAAAGACCTCATTTGCAAACTGATTCAGCAATATGTACTAGAGCATCCCATTTCTCATTCTAGTAGCAATTCAGCCAATTCTAGTACATTGGCTTCAAACATGGCCTCACAACATAATGATGACAAAGGTGATAAGGGTGATGATTAGGATGATGAATTTAGAATGAAAATGAAGAAAAAACAGGGTAAGGTGCAAAAAAAAATGAGCTAGATAGGTATTTTGAGGATGATGTTGAAGATGACCACGCTGAGTTTGACATTTTGAATTGGTGGAAATTGAAAGCATCCAAATATTATATTCTTTCCTATATGGCTAGAGATATATTGGCTATTCATGTATCTATTGTATCATCTAAGTCTACATTTAGTAAGGGGGTAGAATTCTAGATTCATTTCGTAGTTCCTTGAGTCTTACTACTGTTGAAGCTCTTATTTGTGCCTAAAATTGGCTTAGATCTACTAAGAAAAATGTTAATGACTTGCAAGTTGAAATAAATGAAGCGAAAAAGATTGAATCAGGTGTGTAATCTCTTATTTCATTTTTTATATTTGTATAAAATATCAATCAATTTTTGTGCTAACAGGGTTGTGCTTATATTTATAGAGTTGTTTGGTTTGGTTATAAATACTGCGAGTATGGGAACTCCAAGTGTAGAGACTACTAGTGTTGAAACTTCTTAAAATATTACTTTCAGGTACATTGTTGTTTGTTTTACCTTTTTTCATATTTATTTTTTCTACTATGTTTATAATATTAATAAATCATATTTTGTTCATTTGTTTCAACAAATTTGGTTACAAAAAATGTGGTTGTAGCAAATCTGATTGCTAGAAATTAGTTTGTAGAAAATAATTATATTTCATATTATTATAGTAAATCTCGTTGAAGAATATTTTATTTTAATTTGTATTAGTATACTTTAGAATGTTATGTTGATGGTGCTAAATGAATCAATTTTATTATTGTTAGACATTTGATAATATTTTGTTAATTGTATTGGATATTTGAAAGAATCATGATATAAAATAGTAATTCTAAGAAAAAAAATTAAATTTAAATGGATAATTTGTTGGTCCAAACCGAACTAAATTGTTCATGAATGAGTTGAGTTAAAAAATAATGAAAACCGAATTAGATCAAATTTAATTGGATTGAGTCCTAAATTTGATCAAAATCGATCCAAATGGGTTCACGAACACCTCTTATTTTAGAATTATTTTCAATCAAATCAATTAAATAATAATTATGTTGCATCGGTTTCTCCGCCATCCCAATTCCAATCCAAATAAATAACGTCGCGACCCGCTAATGATAACTCTGTAGGACCCACGTGAATGTGTAGTGTTTCGGCGTTTTCCTTTTACCCACCTTACCTCAAAAAAAAAAAAAAAAAACGTTGCGCAGAACGACGCCGTATTGCCATGACATGTCTATCTATCAACCAACCTGAACCTCTTCAGCGAAGGATCCTCAAAGTTTGAATAAAACGACGTCGTTTCGAGACGGATTCCATTGAACACATTTCAACGCAGATGAGATCTCTTGAAATTGCTCGATTTTCCAGGTACCTTCTCAAAGCCTCTTGATAACGATAACGTGTCGTTTATTACGTTTATCGCCTTTGAACTTGTCGTTTTGGTTATTGGAGTCAAGGTTCGTGGACTTCGATGATGTTTACGAGGTTTTCGATTATTCGTGTTTTGTGAGACAAAAAAGCATTACCGTAAGTTGAAGTTGAAAGGTTGAACCTTTTTTAGATTCGTTCCGTTTCCGTTATGTGGTTTTTGATTGTGCATAACATACACACATGTTCATGACTTATGGGAGAGGTTCTACTACAGTAGATTTATTTATTTTTATATTTTATTTTGTTTTTGTTTTTCGTCCTTTAATTACTGACCCGTGTAATTCGTTGGGGGAACATAATTGATTGAATTTACTATTTCCTGAAGTGATCTTCATTTTTAAGTTTTACCATACTTCATGTACAAGAAAAATGGAGATTGAAGTCCCTATACTGGCTATACAGTTTTTTTGTAGCAGTTTATCATCTTTAGAAAGATTTTGTAGCGGTTTTTCACTCGATAAATTCTTCTCTGGTGTTAGTGCCTGGAACAAAAACTTACTTTTATACATGTGTAGGGACTAATACTTATAATTATCTCGTATACGGATAAAAACTTAAACTAAGAATTTAGAACAACTACAAGGACAAATGAATAGTTTAACTTTAATAATTTCACCTAGCATTGGTTCAAGTGACAAGAAGCTCGGTTTTACTTAAATAAGGTATGGGGTTTGAGTAATGAGAATGAAAAAAAAATGCACCAGAAGGGTTTTGCTCTCTTAAATGAGTTCATCCAGCTTAACTTGGATTATACTGAGGATCCAAATAAAAAAAAATGTAATTTCACCTCAATAGTGTTTCAAGATTAATCTACACCTTTATCATTGGGTTACTAGGATAAAATTCTAATTTTAATTAAAGATCAACACTAGAAGCAATGAAACTGCACCTAAATTTTATCCTATGATAGTATGATATACTATGGTTTGTTTTTGTCACAACTCAACTTTCAAAGCACTTCAACTAAGAAGCTTGTGTCTTGTGGGATTGGATCAAACGTTAGTTTAAGCATTTCAAACATAAAAACAAACACACTAATAATCCTTTAGATTTATAATCAACTTCTTCAAACTATGTATAATGATTTTTGCCAGTTTGCCACTGTCACAATTTTAAAGTGTCTACTTTGTATATCTATTTGACAGGCTCAGGTTTCGAGAAAATCCATCTTGTCCGTTTGACAACTTCTCCCTGTAGCAATGGCAAAGTAATCAGTCAATTACTAATTTGCAATCTTGCTGTTTGATGATAGATGAAACTCTTCCAAGTGCTGTTTTTCTTTGTGAAATTCTTTAGTACTTTTGGAGCAAATGAAAATCCCTTACTCTGTCTCATATGTATGAGCTATCCCTTTAACTAGTTTTTTTGTTGACAGAGTACACATTCTAGGTAGAGAACAAGAAATTTCTTACTCTGGGAGTAACTAAATTTCTAGTCTTTCTTTTAAGTACAAGATCCCAGCCTAGAGTCTTTGAACTGCTGTTTAGAGGGATTTACATGGAAATTAGGAATTCTTATGGGAGTTGCCTTATGCAGGAGTAGGATTAATTATTATGTTTTATGGTACAATGTCATTCCCATGTTTCTACTGCAGTAAACCCCTCTTTTAATTTCTTCTGGTGGGTTTGACTGATCAAATACTGGACATTATTATTTGCGTTTAAGAATACCCTTTCATCTTATGATTATGCCACAAATACGATGTCTATAAGCACAAACCATTGTCAATCCAATTTTAAGCTTTTTTTTTTGAGATGGAGGCTCCTTGCACACGTGAGATACAGGAAACCCAACCATCCCTTTTATACTTCCATCAAGATGCTTATACTCTTACAGTTTCAATGCTGTGTTACAGGAATGGTTTGGGATATTGACAGTTAAAAAGTCATGTTCAGAAGACAAATCAACCCATTTGTTTGAGTTTCTCTCGGTAAAAAATAAATTAATTTATTGTATTTTACATTTGATGTGCCTGAGAAGTGATATATTGAAGCTCTATATTCAAAATCGTCATTGAGCACAAAACTTGCACATGTGGCAACAGTCAGGAAGGGAAAGAAATAAATGACAGAAAATGCATCAGTAAGACCATCTTGGCCATTTGCTGCTGTTGGATCCTACAAGTGCATAAGTGGACTATGCATTCATCCAAAATTGGACTTCCATGAGACTTCATCAGAGCTTAAAGATCATCTCCAAAGGCAGATTGCCTCCAACATGCAGTTGGTTCCTGTGCTCTCATCCCCTTTCCATCAATTGACTATGCTGCAAGAACGGCTGTTCTCCATCTGTAAATAAGTAAAAATAAATAGTTATACAATTACAGTATTTGATGATTGTGCTTAATATCAAACATTAGTGTGGTGACCGTGATCACCAATTGTGCAAAACAATTCTAATACTAAAAGATAATGTACATCAATTATTGATTATCAAATACTAAAAGATAATGTACATCAATTATTGATTATCAAATACTCAGCACTTGTTTTGTAATCGATTATGAGAAATAATTGTTTTTATTCTAAAAATTATCTTAACGAACTAAAAAAAAGCCATTAATTTCTCAAAATAAGAGGCACCTAGTCACTTGTTATTACATCTCCCTTCTTGGTATAAAAGCTCCTCAAACTGTTCTGATCCAAAATGAAGAAAAGCTTAAATATTTTCCTCGTTAGAGAATTGCTTAAATCTGTTGTGGACGACAGTATAATAAAATGTTCATCTTATCCAATTACAAAAGGCTCATTTTGTCTGACCTAAACGAAAAAAATTAGGACTTCTAATATACAACAGTATGCAGCATGATTGTGTAGACGGCTAATTATTACCACTTTCACCATCAGATGCATCTGCAATCCTTGCAATGGCATCAACAAGTGCTTGCTCATGCTCCTATACAACAGTTCAAGCAATAATTAGAGTATGAACACTAACCAAGGAGCATGAAGGTTAAAGATAAAGAAAATATGATGGATGGTTGGTGAACGTACTTTCAGCATTTGCTTTGCCTTCTCAAGCTCCATTGAATCTTGAGGACTTGTAGCAAAAATTCTTTCTACCTGTTACATCATCAACGTTATAAAAAATTTAAAAGAATATTCTTGTTCTTCTTTTGTTCTCAATGAGGTCGCTTAGGCACATCATACTACCTCCTTAACTAGTGAATCTGTGTTCAGCAACTCAATGTCATCCAAAACTCTCCTTCCAATACCATTTTGAGGTGGGAGAAATTCTTGTCTGGCCTGAAACCTGGGATGACCTCTCCCTCTACCTGCACCTAAAGAATCACCACCATGGCCAAAGAATTTCCTACCTCCACCACCTTGCCCACCATGTCCACCTCTATGGAGAATGCCAGGATCTTCACCTTCCCATTTTATATCCTCAGGTGAGATCTGTAATTATCAGGGCATATTACCCATAACATATGAAAGATCATTTTGACAAATTATATCTACCTGGTTTTTGTATAATTTCTTTCAGATAGAGATAGGCAAAGCATTTGCACAAAAAGCTTACACATTCAGAATGCATGAGGTTATATGCACATAAGCAAAAATTCAATCAAATAAGGAGTTAGGACACATTATTTTAAACTTGTTCAAAAAACCATGTTAAGAATGATTCAAAACAACACAACCACAGGAACTCTTCTAATAATAATAATAATAAAAAAAATCCTGAATCTTAACCTATGATAGACCATGAATATTTTCTTATTGTTTGAAAGCTTTTCAACTAATAAAAAGAATCCCTCAATAACCCCCATTTTTTCTAAAATAAAGAATTCAAATATTTTACAATATTATAATTTGATATTCAGTCACCATGTTTCTTTAAGATTTTTTGTTCAAATCTGAAAGAAACCTGGTATCTTATTAGAAAGAATAGGGGATTTTTCCCCTCAATACGGTGCTTACTTGCAGAACTGTGAGGGTCTGCACCTCCCAATGCCCAAAGGCCCCAAATTCTCCCCTTCTCAACCCCTCTTTCTATTTATACACAGCTACTGATCTGCTAGCAAAAAATCACCCTTAATGGGTCTAATCAATTGCAACCCCATTCCCCTTCATTCAAACATAACCCCTTGTATTTCACCTAACTACTAACTGACCTATCAAAATCACTAATGGATGAAGTTGTAAACTTCATCTACCACAATCTTTGTTCAAGCAGTGTTCCTTAATCCTTGAAACAATATTACAAGCAAGACCAGAATGAGTTTTCACTTTGCATAGATAAGACAATAAATGTGGCACAAACAAGGAAGGAAAATGATCCATATCACTCTAATAAACACAAGAGAAGGTGCAAGTTAAACACCACCGAAGATAAGCTATTGGAGTATGATGGCCAGGGTACCAAGACAAGATAAAAGGAGCTAAAGGCCAATTGTAGGAACACGGATGAATGAAATAGCTTCAATGTTAAGTCATTATAACAGATAATTTGATAGAAGGATTCAAACTTCTTTTTATGAGGGACTGCTGCTGCAAATTCCATTCATCTTTCTGCTACCCTTTAATATATTCTCGGTGTCCTGCTGGTACTAAGACACATATAAAACTAGGCTTCTAAATTCATTTTAAAGGAAGGTGGTGCTAATGACCTAAAAATCATTTGCTAACTATCTATAGTCGCCATCTTTAAAAGTATTAGATTTTTTAGTCATTTCATATTATTTGATATTAATTTTTCCATTAACATATTTTTTACTAGGGCTTCACTCAATATAACTGTTAAAAGATTGAAACCTAACTAATTACTGCTCTGATATATGCAGCACAGCATAGGAAAATATATACCTCTTTGAGATCAACCCATTCCCAAGTCTCATTTACTTTATTAATATCATAAACCAAAGCATGCCGGCCCTGCAACACAATCCAAAAATTGGATGATTTTTTTGTTTGAAAAGTTATTTAAAAAAAGTCAATATAATGCTGCCATGCTCTTTCAAATTTAGGCCCTAATCGCATTTAAGCCTTTTAATTTCCATCTGGATGGAAGGGTGAATACTTTACTACATATACTTGAAGAGGTTACAGGCATTACTTTTCATTTTCTGTAATCTGTGCATTCATGGGGAAACCAAACCCCTGAAGGAAAAGGCATCTTAATGTGATAAAAAATATGATTAGACTCGTCTACACAAGTCACCTTAAACATCAAAAGACAATCAGTACAGGGAGAATTCAAAGGTCTTAACCTGGTAAAATGTAAATGTGATAATCAAAGATTTTGAGAGCTATTTTAAGATCTAAACATACATCAGCAGGGTTGTAATCAGTTACAACAGCCTCATAAAAGTGGTTATCTTCAGGCCACCGAGTCCAAACTTTCTTCCCAATCAATGGATCAAAGGCTGCTGCTTCGGTAGCAGATGCATTAGATGCAAGAGCACTAGAATTGTGATTTGCAAAATGCCTGCCTCCAGTAGGTCCAGCAGATGTATACTGTACAGACTTCACTGAAGATAAAGCAGGCAATGACTGACCCTGGTAGCAAAATTGGTGGAAATCAAATGGACATCAATATATCTTTCATTTTGTACTTCTCAAGTAAAGAATTTAAGTGCAATGCGATGATGGATTTTGGCATCTGGATCCTAAAAGCACCCCCTACAATTGAAGCACTGAATATGAACACAAAAACTGTGCTGTTAAAGTCATCACATAGTATACAAGAGGTGGTACCGAATGGGATGTCTTCTGCTTTTTTCGGGAAGCTGAAACAGTTGGACTAGGTAAAATGTCATGAAAAGTCTGAGATGTGCTGCGCCTTGCAGGTTGGTAACAGCCAGTTTGTCTCCACTCCCTGATGGCATTTTTCATTACATAACTTTATAAAAGTAGAAGCAGAAAAACTGTAGAACTAATATTTTTTTTCCTACACTGTTGCAACTATTCAAATAGTTCAATACCTAATACGGTGAATTATTTCATCAGAGTTAACCCTGGTAAGAAGCTCTCTGTGTTCATCATCTGAAACCCTCAACTCTTTTCTAAGCTCAGTTATCAAACCTTCCTTCTCCTGATGAATACAAAAAATAAAATAAGGGCGTAATCTTCAACACAGGAAAATACAAAGATAACAAAAAATACATGGAGGGAACTAAAGATATATACCCAAGTAAGAGCATCAGACTGAGCTTTGAAAGCACGCAAGACAGCAGAGTAAGCTTCCTGTTCAAGTAGATGAATTTGAGCCTCCATGTCACAATGCAATTTCAAGTGTGGAATAGAAGTTACAGAAGATTTTTCATTGCCAGTAACAATGCTACCTCTCCGAACTCTATTTTGATCTGAGGGAGAGAACCAATACCTGTAATCATTTTATGCAAAAGGAACTTGATATAAGAAACAATGATGAGATGTTTCCAATTTCCAAGTTCAAGTTTTGTTAAACAAATTGATTTCCACATTGGAAGAGAAGAGTTTATAAGTGAATGCTGGTTACACAAATTATTTCTTGATTCTAGAAACAGAGGACTCTTGACTTTTTAAATGTTCTTTTCCAATTTTGTCAATGGTCATGCACAATCAATTATCTTTCCCTCCCTCCACCTTTCCATCTATTCCATTTTCACTTTGAAGTTTATTTAACAATTTGAGCTACTCTAAAATGATTGATACTGGATTTCCAAGTTTTGACAAAGCCTAATTAACTTCGTACCCCATTGCCCAGAGGCTCTTCGTTATGCGAAGATATGGGGGAGGGATGTTGTACGCAGCCTTACCCTTGCATATGCAAAGAGGCTGTTTCCGGATTCGAACCCATGACCAACAAGTCACCAAGGCACAACTTTACCGCTGCACCAGGGCTCGCCCTCAAGTTTTGACAAAGCCTATTGTCTAAAAATATGATTCAATTTACAAGCATATGAAAAGCACTGCCAGAAAATTTGAGCAGGCTTCTATGCATTCAAAGTTCACTCACCACCTGCTTTACAATGAAAAAATGTTGATAGGGCGGAGTTCAAAAGATAAAAATATGATCCAAGAACAAGGTTCTGGAAAACATCTTTAGAAGTATCATGCATTAGGGTCGTAATAGCAGTTTGTAACTTCTAGTACCCTGCAGTATCTCAATTAAAACATATAGGAAATGATACCCAATGGCAAGTTAGCCTATCATAACCTTATTTTTATATTTAGCAGCCGTTTGTTTCAAGTTATCAAAAAAGATTCCCGGGAATGTGAACTTGGGAATATCACATTCCCATGTTTGCTACAAGTTTAGTAAAGATATTTCCATGAATAGTTGATTCCCAGGAATATGAAATACACGTTTTCTGTTACTTCTTATTCCCATGCTAAATGTTTGTTACTTCTTATTCCCATGCAAAGAGGCGGGATCCCCACTTCTTTCTTCACATTTCTTATTTCACTTTTGCTTTTATTTTTTCTAAAATTCCTAATGACAACCAAACATGTTTTATAGGAACAATATTCCCAGGCATAACATTTCTAGCAATATAATATAATTCCTGGGAATACAATATTATAACTTGAAACAAACGCCTCCTTAGTTCCTTCACGACACCTACAGCACCAGCCATAGAATTTGATCGGTCCTTTTTTCTGTCGTTAAGGTAGAAAACTGAACTGGCTCCTTATCAACTTCCTTGATCAATTAGCACACACACTGCATGCCACCAACACAAAAAAAAATGATCCCACTAAGAAATTCCTTTCCATAACCTATGCTAGCAAATTGCAATTTCATGAATTCATGTAAATATCAAGCAAATAATTCCTATTGATAGCACACTTAGTTCATGTTTTGTCCCTTCACCACCAACTAGCACAGTCTCGGTACCCCACACCACCAAAAACTGACCTCAGTAATAATTTATCCACAGTAATACAGGCTACCATGTTCTATCTTCATACATTTACAAATTAATTACATACCCAATACCAACAGAAGGGTCCCCATTTGGATTATTATCATCACAAATCTATACACATAATTGACATTAACAATTATGCACAAGCCAGAAGAAAAATCCACGCATCCTCTAACAGAATTTTGTTTCACCTTCTGAAAGTGTCAATGCAAGCAAAAGAAGAGGTTGAACTAAAACCCTAGCTGCACATTGCGTACATCAATGTCACAATACCCAATTTCAGGAAAGTCCCTAATACAAATTATCTTCAACATAAAACAACGACCAATTAAGAAACCATTGACCCCTCTCATACACAATTTCAGAATCGCTAACAAAATTAACCCAAAAAAATCAATTTTTATTCTCACAACATATCCGACAAGTGACAAGAAAAAAACCCTAAAACGTTGTTTCGATGGAGTACGAGGAAAAGGGCGGTGGGACTCACCAGTAGTGTCGGAATTTGATAGTGCGTGAAAGTTGGAGCAATGGAAGATGTGAGAGAGCGAAGAAGAAATGTTCCGAAGCGCGTTTCGGTTAGAGAAAAGTCGAAGGTTTTGGAGAAGAAAATGGGTTTTAGTTTTTAGTTTGGGAGAGAGAAAGGGACAGTGTGAGAGGGTGTTCTGTGTGTACCTCGTACGAGTTTAAATAGAAGGAAGAGTCGAGTCGAGTCGACACAAAAAGTGAATAGAGAAAGAAATAGAATCACTCTTGGTGCAAAGATTTTTATGTGTAAAGATTTTTAGTTTCTATACTATTACTTTACTAGAAATCATTTTAAATACAATTTTTAAATGAATTCTTACAAATGTCGTAAATCTTATTATATCTAATAAATTATTATTAGATGATAATGTAAAAAAATATTTATATATTTTATACATTTTAATTAAATTAAAAAATATTAGAAAAAAATATTAATTTTAATTATATAAAAAGTATTAATTTTAATTATACAATAATTTAAATTAAATGATAAATTTATTTTTTATACTATTAATGCATTTCAATTAAATTTAAATATATTTATAATTATTAATTAAAAAATATTTTAAAACATAATAAAATTAAATATGTATGTAATAAAATTTGTCATTGATTATAATATTTACTATAAATCTTTTGAATCGTATACTCTAGTTTCTAATGTGTGTTTAGAGTTCTGGTTTTCTCTCGTCATTGAAGTCTGTTAAGCTTGTTTGTGTAGTTAGTGCAAGAGTTTGTCAAGTTTTAGTGAGTGATACAGTGTGAGGTTTTGTGAGTGATACACTATGAGATTTTGTCTAATTTTGTAAGTGATACACAGAGTTTTTCTTTAAATATGGAGAATGTTATGGAAGGTCTCTCTCTGGTTGAAGAGGAGAAAGATGGTTTCGTTTTTAATTTATATGGAGGACGATAAAAGTAGTATTAATATTGATGTTGATCTATGCTTAGTGGTCCGATTTCTTACCGATAGACTTATTTGAAGTCAAATAATGAAGGATCACATGACGAGTATCTGGAAGCCAACAAAGGAAGTAGCGATAAAGGAAGTGGAAGGAGGTCTTTACCTGTTCTAATTTTTCCATAAAATGGATTTACAAAAAATTATGGTTGAAGGACCTTGGTCATTCGATAATAAATTAATTATTGATCCTTAGGAGATTGGTAGCTAATGATATTCCAAGCCAGGTTTGTATAATGTATCATTCTGGGTGCAAGTTCATAATTTGCCCAGAGGGTTTATGACAAAGGTAGTGTAAAGGTCATATAAAAGGGATTTGAAATTGCAAAAAAAAAAAAAAAAGTTTCTATTGTAAAAGGACAATTAATTAATGAAATATATAATGTATAAAAAATGTTATTAAATTAGTTACAAGAGTCATTGTTATAAAAAATAAATAAAATTATCTATACAAATAATAATAGAGTGACTAAAGATTACCTTTTTTACGCTCTTTCAATGACAAAATATTATAAATTTTATATACTCTTTAAATGAATTAAAATCTTCAACAATTAATAAATAAATAAATTTTTTAACGTGTAATAAATAAATAACTTTAAAGAATATTTAAGAGTATAATAGAAAATTATATTGATGTCAAATTAATAAAAAAAATATAAATAAATTTTAGGTTTAGTTATCATTTTTGGTACTTATAGGTGGCACATATGACATCTTTCATGAACAAGTTAAGACAACTGTGTTTGGTTTTTTTTTTCCGGTTTCACACTGCCAATTATAGTTTCATAGTAATTTTAAAAGATTTGAATGTAACTATTTCCCCTAAAAAAATTGTACTATTTTAGGGGACTTTACACAAAGAGGATCAAAAGAATTAAAGAAAAATTATAATTATAGGAATTAAAATAGAGTATCTTAAATTATAGAGACTAAAAAACAAAGTTATTATACTTATAGCGATCAAAATCATAATTAAACCTAATTTTTAATATATATATATATATATATATATATATATATATATATATATATAATTTGAGTTTAATATTTATGTAAAATATTTTATATTATCAATCATAAAAAATATGATAAATATGTCTTTTAAGATTATTATTTAAAAATTAACAAATTTATCACACATCTTAATTTATAATTGAATACCAATACAAAAATCTTTTACATTATCAATACAATATAATTACTCATATAATTATATTTTGTAAAATAGTTAAAGGAAAATAGCTCATAGACGACTAAATACTAGATGACACTTACATAGAGAAAACAAATTATAAATGTAATAAGTAATATGATATAATAGTAAGGGATATTAAAATAATAGTTTATCAATAAAATGTTTTTTGGTTAAAAAATATTTCATCGAGAAAATATTATTTATTGATAAAATGTTGATATAATAAAAATTTTGGTATATCATAACTCATAGTTGAACTACCAAGACACATGAGTATTATAAATCCCTTGGTACTATATTCAAGTCCTAAAAAAAATAGTTCACTCTTAAAAAGTTTGACATAGTTGATTGAGTAATGTGTGTACTTATTGATATTTGAGTTCAATTCTTACAAATAAAAACTCTTAACTTGAGTTTATTTGGAGAGCTAGATTTAATCTCTTTTTAAAATGAAAAATGATAATATGATATTAAATTTTTTAATTTTTCAATTATTCATTTGATAAGTCTTACTTCTCATCTAGTGAATCTCTATCATAATTTAGAAATAATTATTCAAAATTTATAATTTTCAATAAAATTAAGTCAATAATAAACAAATGTTAAAGAAAATATTGTTGTTAGTCCTATGTGGGGAAAATATTGGGTTTGCTACCACTACCACCCAAAAACCCCATGGCAACAGTCCTCTGATTGTTAGGGCGGTTACCATATTGCTTAGGAGGGGTCGAGTACGGTTTTCCCCGATGTTGAGGTTCATTCTTTTTGTTCTTCATTGGACCCGTACTCCTATAATAGCTTGCCCTGTCTCGAGAGTCTTCATCCCAAATTTGGCACATGTTAACCAAGAGTGGAAACTAACGAACACCCTGGTAATTCACAACTTGCTTCACTTCAGGTCGCAAGCCGTTCATAAACTTTACACATTTGGAACTTTCACCATCTCTTCCTCAAACTTGGCTGCATATTCAGCCACAATCATGTTTCCCTACTTAAGCTCCAAGAACTCCATCTCCTTCTTGTTCCTAACATCCTCAAGAAAGTATTTCTCCAAAAATACCCTCTTGAAGACATCCCAGGTCACATCTTGACCTTCAGCCTCTAGGCATTGGCGAGTATTCTCCCACCAATACTCAACTTCATCCACCAGAGTATATGTACCAAAAGCAACTTTTTCTCGATTTCCCTTATCCAATTCTGAGCACCATCAGGGTTGTATCCTCCATTGAAAGCAGAAGGATTGTTTCGTTGGAAGTGGTCCAACCCTTGGTACTCAGTAGCTCCAGCAGCTTCTCCTCTATTCGGATTCCTTATTGCTTGAGCTAAGGCTTGGAGAGCATTAGCTATCACACGAACATTCTGTCCAACCATCACTCCCTATACACCAGGAAGTGAGACATGGAAAGAATACACACAACAAAAAGAACAACACAAAAATCACAACTATCTCAAGTCCCTACTTGGTTACTTTTGAGAGTTGATGCCTCGAGAAAGTATTCCTCTAAACTAGTCCTCTCTTGAGACATTAACACTCACTTTCCATCATTTTTACTTCCTGATCCCTTGCCATATCATCCCATTGCACTTCATAATATATACAGATGGCCAGTCTGATAACTCATGACACGACATTGAAACTCATGGTAGAGCAGACATCAGGAGAACAAACATGTTATGACTACAACAATCAAATCTCTATAACTCATGGAAACACAACAAAGTGAGTAAGTTCCAATTGCAAACAACAAGCATCAAGCATTCAACAAGGCAACCACAAATTGCACAAAAAACATTGCAGACTCACAACTCACTGGCCAAAAAGGTTCGATTGGCTCTGATACCACTAATGTAACGACCCGCCTCGTCGATACGATATCAACACTCTAAACCGCGAGAATTTCAATTTTTAAATGAAAAATCCATTAATTTGCTTATGAAAAATGAAAGTAATTTTTTTTTCTCGATATACATTCACTACACAACGCACCATTACTTAAGTGAATACATACACACACACACACACACACACGCACACACATATATATAGGTATAGTAACTCAGTACACATCATTCACAAGATGGAAAGTAAATTTGTTCATACATATAATTAAATTTGTGATTTACATCCTCAATTCAACAAAAAGAATTATGTAACCAGCTATGGAGGAGTTGATTAACAAAACATAACTCTCTCCCAAAATAATGTTGGACAAATGACCTCAGTTATCTTAAAAGGGATAGGCTTAGAATGCAGAAGAAGCAACAATCAATTTAATAATGTTCTTTAAACATGAAAGACAAAATTGATTGCAACAAAATAAACGAGATAAGGGAAGAGAGAATGAAAACACATTTTTTATACTAGTTCGGAAAATTCCGTGCCTACGTCTAGTACCCAAGCAACCCTTGTGTTCAGGAATTCTTTACAACAAGAGACCCTCGGTCTCTTAATCCCTTTTCAAAAGTAAGAAGAAGAGAAGAATAAATCTCTCTTGAAAGAGAAAGATATTACAATTGAAGATCAATCAAGATTCCTTATTGAATATGCAAGTGTTTGACCAAGGAATCTTTTTGAGAGGATAAGACATTTCAGTTCAAAAAAACTCTCTACCAATTTCATCCCAAGGCACACATATATATAGGCCTTTGATGGCCATTCAAAATCCAAATGATAAGATGTGACTGTTGGTGATATTCCTTGAAAATCCTCTCTGGTAATCGATTACAGCATTAGTGTAATCGATTACACAGTTAATTTCTTGAACAGTTGTGACTCTTCATTTAAAATTTCAATTCCCAACGTTTAGAGTCTCTGGTAATTGATTGCATATGATGTGTAATCGATTATACACTTTCAAACCATTGGTAATCGATTACATGTATTGGTAATCGATTACATGTGCCTTGGATGACTTGAAACCTTTTGTTTTGAGGCAAGGCTTGATTTTGAAGAAATCATGAATCAAGGCTTTGTTTGTTGAAACAATCTTGTATTAATCTTGAAGCAAATGAGCCTTGTTTGATTCTTCTTTTGACATCATCAAAATCATGTATACATACATTCACATTCTCCCCCTTTTTGCTGATGACAAACATGTGATTTCTTCTCGACATCATCAAAGCTTGCATGATTTACATTCTCCCCCTTTTTGATGATGACAACCACCTGTAGGTTAGGAGCAACAAAAAAAGAAAATATCTATTTGCATATAGTTTTACTCCCCCTTGGTTTTGCAATGATTGCTTATATGAGACAATTGAAGATTTCATAGATTTCATATATAAAACATTGTCTCATAAAGAATAGATAATTTCCCTTACTATTTTATCTTCTATCTCTCCCCCTTTGTCAACATCAAAAACAAATCATGAATAGAAAGGAGAAAAATGTTATCACTTGTTGCAATGTATGAGAGTCAAGTGATACCAAAAGACATTAAAATAAACTATTTTACATCCACAAAAACACATATTCAGTATAAAACAATCAAAATAAAAAAATCATCAAAAGTAATCAATAATCAACATAACCTTCAATCATAATCATCAAAATCAATCATACTAACAAACATTGAATATCAATCAAGTAAAGTCAATCATAATAACACATCAATCAAACACAATCAAATACAATCAATCATCAAACATTTCAACCAAAAGCAATCATCAAAACACAATAAAAAACAATTATCAAAGACAATCATCAAATACAATCAAACAAATTCAATCACAATCATCAAGGACAATCTAACCTCAAGTAGAAAACAAGCATAAAAAATAATCAATCAAAGACAAGTGACCTGTTGGTATCATTTGATATCACTTGTTGGGCTTGTTGATCAAGTGGCCTTTGTTGTCTCCATAAATCATATATTCACTTTTCTTGAGATTCACTTTTCTTGGGGAGAAATGTGGCCTTTGTTTGTTGTCTTCATAAATCACATATCCACTTATCTTGGGGAGAAATATGAATAAACTTTGATGCATGCCATGTGTTTGGAGAAATTGCTATCAATGTATCGACTTTGCTCTTCTCCGTTTCATAGTCTTTCATCATGATACCCAGACTTATGATTTTATTCTCTGAATCACTTGAAGAATTTATGACATTATCTTCCCAAGTGATGTATCATTTCTTTTCTTTCTTCTCTTTGAAATTCTTCTTGTCAAATTTTTCATTCTTCTTTTGAAAACAGGACAATTGAATCTCATGTGCCCAGATTGATCACATTAAGCATTTTGGGGCTAAGGAGGAATCTTCTTCTTTCTTCTTTCATCATCTTCTTTTTTCTCTAGTTTTTTTTATGTAGTTGCATTTCTCTCTACCATTGTAGGAATAAAGGAATCAAATTCAATGGCTTCCCATATCTTTAAATCTATGGCTTCTTTAAAGATCTGCATTCGGGTTTTCCAATAATGATAACCCTCACCATTGAACATAAGAGGCCTATTAATAGAATTTTCCTCAGGAAATGGAAAGTTAGATGAGGTCATATCTATTCTTGAAGTTTTTAAACTTTATACAAGAATCCTACTCTAATACCACTTGTTGGACAAATGGCCTCAGTTATCTTAAAAGGGATAGGCTTAGAATGCAGAAGAAGCAGCAATCAATTTAATAATGTTCTTTAAACATGAAAGAAAAAATTGATTGCAACAAAATAAATGAGATAAGGGAAGAGAGAATGAAAACACAGTTTTTATACTAGTTCGGAAAATTTCGTGCCTACGTCCAGTACTCAAGCAACCTACTTGAGATTTTCCACTCTCTTTGTAAAACTCCATTTACAAAGTTTGAACCACACAGGGACAACCCTTCCCTTGTGTTTAGGAATTCTTTTCAACAAGAGACCCTCGGTCTCTTAATCCCTTTTCAGAAGTAAGAAGAAGATAAGAAGAAATCTCTCTTGAAAGAGAAAGATATTACAATTGAAGATCAATCAAGATTCCTTATTGAATATGCAAGTGTTTCACCAAGGAATCTTTTTGAGAGGATAAAACATTTCAGTTCAGAAAAACTCTCTACCAATTTCGTCCCAAGTCACACATATATATAGGCCTTTGATGGCCATTCAAAATCCAAATGATAAGATGTGACTGTTGACGATATTCCTTGAAAATCCTCTCTGGTAATTGATTACAGCATTAGTGTAATCGATTACACAGTTAATTTTCTTGAACAGTTGTGACTCTTCATTTAAAATTTGAATTCCCAATGTTTAGAGTCTCTGGTAATTGATTACATATGATGTGTAATCGATTACATACTATCAAACTATTGGTAATCGATTACATGTGCCTTGGATGACTTGAAACCTTTCGTTTTGAGGCAAGACTTGATGTTGAAGAAATCTTGAATCAAGGCTTTGTTTGTTGAAATAATCTTGTATTAATCTTGAACCAAATGAGCCTTGTTAGATTTTTATTTTGACATCATGAAAATCATGTATACATACATTCACAAATAATGCCAACGTCATCACATCGGCTTGGCAACTCCACAAAAGAATCTCACTTCTCATACTCTACTGTAGTCATTCTGCTCCCACAAACAAAGGTTTGTGATCATCACAGGTAACAACCACATGGTACAAAAATTACAAAGGGTGAGTTTATTATAAAAGAGATTAATAAAAAAATCAAATAACCATAATTAGTAAGAAAACATTCACAAATATCATAAGCTCACACAAACATTCATTAGTCCAACACACACTCAACAAATAGTCATCATCTGTCCATAGCTTCAATCAATCATGCTCAGTATGATGCATGCACCTGACCTCAACTCTCAAATGCAATGTGGTACTGTTCGCAACCGATAAGTATACCGGATCACACAAGTAGTATAAAACGGTAAGAACCGAGTATCGAACTCTCGGGGAACTTGCGTTATCTGGCAAGCTATTTCGATAAATAGGCGTCTGGTATAAAAATATGACTGTGGTTATGAACAGGTATTTAAACTATCTAGGCAAAAGGAAAGAAAATCATGAAAGAGAAATACTGTGTAAAGACAAGTAGAGAACACACAAAACATCATTACATAGATAGAAATATATTTACATCAAGTACCTACAAGAAAGATCCAACAGAGGATTTAGCTTTCCATCGTCCAGAAACCTCCTTTACAACAAAGAGAAGAACAAGATGAAAGACTGCAAAAACACAAGTGGTGAGGATGTCTCCTTCACCTCTAGGATCTCACAATCACTCATAAACTCATCTCAATCTCTCAAAACGACTTTCGCTTTGAACTCGTGTCTCTGCAGATCTTCACACAGCAAAATCTCTCAGAACTCTCTGGAACTTGGACCTTTCTCTCTCTAGAACTTCCTAAACATGCAAAAGCTTCAAGCCAAGGTCAGACTCTCATGCATGCAGAGGCTTCTTCAAGAAAAATGCCAAACTCCTTTTGCAAATCTGATTTCATGCTTAAATAGGTGGCCTTGTTCGTGCTCGTGTGCTTAGTGTAGATCTGGATCGCTTAGCGAGCATAAGTGGATTTTGGCTTAGCGCACTTGTTTCGCTTAGCGGATAAGCTGAAGCGGTGTGCTTGATGACCTGGAGCAGTGCGCTTAGCGAACTTGACAGCTCATCTTCTTCTAGATTCTTCCTCGCGCTTAGCCACTAAAGGTTGCACTTAGTGAATTCTCGCTAATCCAGCAGCTTCGCTTAGCAAAAAAGTGAAAAACAACATTTTACCAAAGTTGCCTATTTAACCTGAAATTGAGAGAAATTGATTATTAAATGCACAAAACAAAAGTATAAATTATCTATTACCTATATTTAACAAAAAGTACTTATAGTATTACAAAACAACCATAAATTGGGAAAGTTGGATATAATATACACAGGTTTTATACACAAAATTTAGTCATATTCATCGACTAACAACTCCCCCAAATTTACAGTTTTGCTTGTCCTCAAGCAAAAGCGAACAACTCACTTGTCCTCGAGTGGTAAAACATGAAGTGTTTATGTATAAAGGTGTATGCATTAAAATTTATTGATTGCATGATGAGAAAGATGAAGCAATGTGTACCTATCACTTGTTTTCACAAAATATGCAGCTAGACAAATAGGAGAACAAAATGTGAACTATACAGTTAGATGAAGTTAATAATAAGACAGATATCAAGGAAAGTAGCTTAAACCACAGTCTCACAGCTACTGTTTCACTCAAGCACAAGTGTTTAAGCTATTCATTGATAACAACTAATAGGAGGTCCAATCTTTGCATTTCATCTCATGCCATCAAGTCAGAAATGTATAAACAGAATTAGAAGGACTTTCTCAAGCTTGTAGTGAGATTTGACTACTAAAAATTCATTGGTTTTTCTAGGATTCAAAAGTTTAGATTCTAAGAGAGCACAAGTCCTAGACTAATCCCAATGATCTTTTCTTGTTTTGTACAAATAGCCTTCCCACTATTCCCTTTTCTTAAGTTGTTTTCGACCTTTTTGTAACAGCACAACTTATTTTCTTTTTCTTTTTTTTAAACATACAACTTATTTGTTGTTTGTGCTGATGCTTAACCTTTTTGTTTTCATTCTAATTGACTTTTCACCCCCAAATTTAGAGTAAATTTGCCTTGAACCATATGCTCTCCTAGAATCTAAACAAGGTATTAGGAGATAATCATTTAAAGTTCAGGGTTCAATTCATGACAAATCAATAAGCTTTATACAAGGGAGCAACAGATACAAATATCATTCAAGGTAAGCTATTTGGTCAAAAGAGCTTGTGTCTATACAATTCATGGCCTTCATCATGTTCTGAGTTATACAAATCATTCTAGAATTCAGAGATTTATGCAAAGATCATTATTCACAGTTAGTAGTTCACTCACAGAGTAAGGTCACACTCTTACCGGTTTTGGTTCAAGCTTTTCTTTCACAATCAATCTGTCTACTGACTAAAAATTCTAAATGCAAGTTCACGTTCTTATTCTTTCTTTGTCTAACATACACATTTTCTCAACTCATGAAAAGAAACACAAACTCCATCCAAATCATGCACTCAATTCAAAATAAAGACATACACCCATTTTCACAGAAAGATAAAAGTGTTTCACTACCATGTCATCAAAAATAAGTTAAACTGCTCAAAATGTTTCAGGATAAGCATACTAACTATTCATAGATAAAACTAACATGTAAATAATGTACTAAAACCATAATTATACTAATAGATCAAAAAGCACAAAAAATCAACAGGAATTTAAAGATCCTGTGATTGGTCCTGGGTGTCCTGTGTATGACCCTCTTCCTCTTCCAACAAATGAAGTACATGAGTAGCTATAGGAGAGGTGTTCGGAGACAGGACTGGGGTGGTTTGATCCTCAGGCATGGAAGGGTCTGCTGCCTGTTGTGGAGAAGTGGTATCTGCCACTGGTGCCGGAGGCTCTGGAGTGGCCTCAGGAGACTTTTCAGGAGTGGCTGCGGCTTCCTGAGTTACTGTTAGTGCTTAGCTTTACTGAGTTTTAAAAGATTGGCTAAAATTTTGTTAAAACATAAGCACTTAGACAATGAAGGAAAGCTGGAGTTGCTGCACATGATGTCTAACATTATGTCAAGGAATCAGATTGGGCTGCACAATGCACAAGGCAAGATAAAATGTCAAATGAAGAATTGAAGCTGAAGGATCCACGATGTCGGATACAATGTCCAGGACATCCTGCCCGAAAATACTGGACACATAAATCTGTTATATCTCTAACAGATTAATGTGCAGTCAGCAACAGATTAGGCGCTCTATCTTTAGGAACGAATTAAAAGATAATTAAAGTTTGAATTACAAACTTGAATAGTTTCGTTCAGGGATTAGAGATAGAAGATAAAAACTAAAAGATAAAACTTTATCTTTTAGATCTTTAAGTGCAGATCTTTCAGGAGAATGATAGATCTCATCCAGCGCAAGTTGTTGCAGCCCAGATACGTACACTGCTATATAAACATGAAGGCTGCACGGGTTTTTCATCAAGTCAGAGATTGAAGAGTTATTTTGTGAGTTTTGTGACTTGAGTGTTTTTGTGAGCCACCTTGATGTTACCCTAACATCAAGTGTTGGACCTGAGTGTGTAGAGTTGATCTCTATTGTTCAGAGAGCAATCTCTGGTGTGTCTTTGATTTGTTTGTAAACACGGGTGAGTGATTGAGAGGGAGTGAGAGGGGTTCTCATATCTAAGAGTGGCTCTTAGGTAGAAGTTGCATGGGTAGTGGTTAGGTGAGAAGGTTGTATACAGTGGCTGTTAGATCTTCGAACTAATACTATTTTAGTGGATTTCCTCCCTGGCTTGGTAGCCCCCAGATGTAGGTGACGTTGCACCGAACTGGGTTAACAATTCCCTTGTGTTATTTACTTGTTTAATCTGTTCATACTGTCATATATAACCTGCATGTTCTGAAGCGCGATGTCGTGACATCCTGTACGACATCTGTCCTCAGTATCAGAATTTCAATTGGTATCAGAGCGGGCACTCTAAATCACTGAGTGAGATCTAGGGAGATAAATTCTGATGAACATGGAGAAAGAAGGAGGACCAGTGAACAGACCACCAATTCTGGATGGAACCAACTATGAATACTGGAAAGCAAGGATGGTGGCCTTCCTCAAATCACTGGATAGCAGAACCTGGAAAGCTGTCATCAAAGGCTGGGAACATCCCAAGATGCTGGACACAGAAGGAAAGCCCACTGATGAATTGAAGCCAGAAGAAGACTGGACAAAAGAAGAAGATGAATTGGCACTTGGAAACTCCAAAGCCTTGAATGCCCTATTCAATGGAGTTGACAAGAATATCTTCAGATTGATCAACACATGCACAGTTGCCAAGGATGCATGGGAGATTCTGAAAACCACTCATGAAGGAACCTCCAAAGTGAAGATGTCCAGATTGCAACTATTAGCTACAAAATTCGAAAATCTGAAGATGAAGGAGGAAGAATGCATTCATGACTTCCACATGAACATTCTTGAAATTGCCAATGCTTGCACTGCCTTGGGAGAAAGGATGACAGATGAAAAGCTGGTGAGAAAGATCCTCAGATCCTTGCCTAAGAGATTTGACATGAAAGTCACTGCAATAGAGGAGGCCCAAGACATTTGCAACATGAGAGTAGATGAACTCATTGGTTCTCTTCAAACCTTTGAGCTAGGACTCTCGGATAGGACTGAAAAGAAGAGTAAGAGCCTTGCGTTCGTGTCCAATGATGAAGGAGAAGAAGATAAGTATGACCTGGATACTGATGAAGGTCTAACTAACGCAGTTGTGCTCCTTGGAAAACAGTTCAACAAAGTGCTGAACAGAATGGACAGGAGGCAGAAACCACATGTCCGGAACATCCCTTTCGACATCAGGAAAGGTAGTGAATACCAGAAGAAGTCAGATGAAAAGCCCAGTCACAGCAAAGGAATTCAATGCCATGGGTGTGAAGGCTATGGACACATCAAAGCTGAATGTCCCACCCATCTCAAGAAGCAGAGGAAAGGACTTTCTGTATGTTGGTCTGATGATACAGAGAGTGAACAAGAAAGTGATTCTGACAGAGATGTGAATGCACTCACTGGGAGATTTGAATCTGATGAAGATTCAAGTGATATTGATATCACTTTTGATGAGCTTGCTATATCCTATAGAGAACTATGCATCAAAAGTGAGAAGATTCTTCAGCAAGAAGCACAACTGAAGAAGGTCATTGCAAATCTGGAGGCTGAGAAGGAGGCACATGAAGAGGAGATCTCTGAACTTAAAGGAGAAATTGGTTTTCTGAACTCTAAACTGGAAAACATGACAAAATCAATAAAGATGCTGAATAAAGGCTCAGATATGCTTGATGAGGTGCTACAGCTTGGGAAGAATGTTGGAAACCAGAGAGGACTTGGATTTAATCATAAATCTGCTGGCAGAACAACCATGACAAAATTTGTTCCTGCCAAAAACAGCACTGGAGCCACGATGTCACCACATCGGTCTCGACATCATGGAACTCAGCAGAAAAAGAGCAAAAGAAAGAAGTGGAGGTGTCACTACTGTGGCAAGTATGGTCACATAAAGCCCTTTTGCTATCATCTACATGGCCATCCACATCATGGAACTCAAAGTAGCAGCAGCGGAAGGAAGATGATGTGGGTTCCAAAACACAAGATTGTTAGTCTTGTTGTTCATACTTCACTTAGAGCATCAGCTAAGGAAGATTGGTACCTAGATAGCGGCTGTTCCAGACACATGACAGGAGTTAAAGAATTCCTGGTGAACATTGAACCCTGGTCCACTAGCTATGTGACATTTGGAGATGGCTCTAAAGGAAAGATCACTGGAATGGGAAAGCTAGTCCATGATGGACTTCCTAGTCTGAACAAAGTATTGCTGGTAAAGGGACTGACTGCAAACTTGATCAGCATCAGTCAGTTGTGTGATGAAGGATTCAATGTAAACTTCACAAAGTCAGAATGCTTGGTGACAAATGAGAAGAGTGAAGTTCTAATGAAGGGCAGCAGATCAAAGGACAACTGTTACCTATGGACACCTCAAGAAACCAGTTACTCCTCCACGTGTCTATCCTCCAAAGAAGATGAAGTCAACATATGGCATCAAAGATTTGGACATCTGCACTTAAGAGGCATGAAGAAAATCATTGACAAAGGTGCTGTTAGAGGCATTCCCAATCTGAAAATAGAAAAAGGCAGAATCTGTGGGGAATGTCAGATTGGAAAGCAAGTCAAGATGTCCCACCAGAAGCTTCAACATCAGACCACTTCCAGGGTGCTGGAACTACTTCACATGGACTTGATGGGACCTATGCAAGTTGAAAGCCTTGGAGGAAAGAGGTATGCCTATGTTGTTGTGGATGATTTCTCCAGATTTACCTGGGTCAACTTTATCAGAGAGAAAACAGACACCTTTGAAGTATTCAAAGAGTTGAGTCTAAGACTTCAAAGAGAAAAAGACTGTGTCATCAAGAGAATTAGGAGTGACCATGGCAGAGAGTTTGAAAACAGCAAGTTTACTGAATTCTGCACATCTGAAGGCATCACCCATGAGTTCTCTGCAGCCATCACACCTCAACAAAATGGCATAGTTGAAAGGAAAAACAGAACTTTGCAAGAAGCTGCTAGGGTCATGCTTCATGCCAAAGAACTTCCCTATAATCTCTGGGCTGAAGCCATGAACACAGCATGCTATATCCACAACAGAGTCACACTTAGAAGGGGGACTCCAACCACACTGTATGAAATCTGGAACGGGAGGAAGCCAACTGTCAAGCACTTCCACATCTTTGGAAGTCCATGTTACATTTTGGCAGATAGAGAGCAAAGGAGAAAGATGGATCCCAAGAGTGATGCAGGAATATTCTTGGGATACTCCACAAACAGCAGAGCATATAGAGTATTAAATTCCAGAACCAGAACTGTGATGGAATCCATCAATGTGGTTGTTGATGATCTAACTCCAGCAAGAAAGAAGGATGTCGAAGAAGATGTCAGAACATCGAGAGACAATGTAGCAGATACAGCTAAAAGTGCAGAAAATGCAGAAAAAGCAGAAAACTCTGATTCTGCTACAGATGAACCAAACATCAATCAACCTGACAAGAGTCCTTCCATTAGAATCCAGAAGATGCACCCCAAGGAGCTGATTATAGGAGATCCAAATAGAGGAGTCACTACAAGATCAAGGGAGATTGAGATTGTCTCCAATTCATGCTTTGTCTCCAAAACTGAGCCAAAGAATGTGAAAGAGGCACTGACTGATGAGTTCTGGATCAATGCTATGCAAGAAGAATTGGAGCAATTCAAAAGGAATGAAGTTTGGGAGCTAGTTCCTAGACCCGAGGGAACTAATGTGATTGGCACCAAGTGGATCTTCAAGAACAAAACCAATGAAGAAGGTGTTATAACCAGAAACAAGGCCAGACTTGTTGCTCAAGGCTACACTCAGATTGAAGGTGTAGACTTTGATGAAACTTTCGCTCCTGTTGCTAGACTTGAGTCCATCAGATTGTTACTTGGTGTAGCTTGCATCCTCAAATTCAAGCTGTACCAGATGGATGTGAAGAGCGCGTTTCTGAATGGATACCTGAATGAAGAAGCCTATGTGGAGCAGCCAAAGGGATTTGTAGATCCAACTCATCCAGATCATGTATACAGGCTCAAGAAGGCTCTCTATGGATTGAAGCAAGCTCCAAGAGCTTGGTATGAAAGGCTAACAGAGTTCCTTACTCAGCAAGGGTATAGGAAGGGAGGAATTGACAAGACTCTCTTTGTCAAACAAGATGCTAAAAACTTGATGATAGCACAGATATATGTTGATGACATTGTGTTTGGAGGGATGTCGAATGAGATGCTTCGACATTTTGTTCAACAGATGCAATCTGAATTTGAAATGAGTCTTGTTGGAGAGCTGACTTATTTTCTGGGACTCCAAGTGAAGCAGATGGAAGACTTCATGTTCCTCTCACAAAGCAAGTATGCAAAGAACATTGTCAAGAAGTTTGGGATGGAAAATGCCAGCCATAAAAGAACACCTGCACCTACTCACTTGAAGCTGTCAAAGGATGAAGCTGGCACCAGTGTTGATCAAAGTCTGTACAGAAGCATGATTGGAAGCTTACTATATTTAACAGCAAGCAGACCTGACATCACCTTTGCAGTAGGTGTTTGTGCAAGATATCAAGCCGATCCCAAGATAAGTCACTTGAATCAAGTAAAGAGAATTCTGAAATATGTAAATGGCACCAGTGACTATGGGATTATGTACTGTCATTATTCAGATTCAATGTTGGTTGGATATTGTGATGCTGATTGGGCTGGAAGTGCAGATGACAGAAAAAGCACTTCTGGTGGATGTTTCTATTTGGGAAACAACCTTATTTCATGGTTCAGCAAGAAGCAGAACTGTGTGTCCCTATCTACTGCAGAAGCAGAGTATATTGCAGCAGGAAGCAGCTGTTCACAACTAGTTTGGATGAAGCAGATGCTGAAGGAGTACAATGTCGAACAAGATGTCATGACATTGTACTGTGACAACATGAGTGCTATTAATATTTCTAAAAATCCTGTTCAACACAGCAGAACCAAGCACATTGACATTAGACATCATTATATTAGAGATCTTGTTGATGATAAAGTTATCACATTGGAGCATGTTGCCACTGAGGAACAAGTAGCAGATATTTTCACAAAGGCATTGGATGCAAATCAGTTTGAAAAACTGAGGGGCAAGCTGGGCATTTGTCTGCTAGAGGAGTTATAGCAATTACTTCTATCTGAACGTGCTCAAACTTCAATAGCACGTTCACTACTGAGCCAAAACAAATTCAACCTTCGTTTCACACGTCCCTCTACATTCCTCATTCAAACCTACATTTTCGTGGCAATCTCGTTTTTATCAGCATTCCCCAACACTTCTCAGATATTCACGAAACCACTCCAAAAGCTCTGCTTCTCCATGGCTACCTCACCAAAAGAGACCTCATCCCCTGTTTCACCCTCTGTACCATCATCTCCATCATCCACCAAAACTCCATCAAACCAGGAACAACCTGAATTCAATATCCAACCCATACAAATGATTCCTGGTTCAGGCCCTGTTCCTGAGAAACTGATCCCTAAAAGACAACAGAGAGTGAAGATTTCTGAAAACCCTAGCTTTGCAACAAGCCCTAGGGAAGAAGACACTGAGATGGATAAGAAGATCCGCAGTCTTGTGAATAGCATTTTGAAAAATGCTTCTGTACCTGATGCTGATAAAGATGTTCCAACATCTTTCACCCCAAATGCTGAAGTCCGCTCTTCATCCAATGAAGAGGAATCAACAGAGGAAGAGGATCAAGCCACAGAGGAGACCCCTGCACCAAGGGCACCAGAACCTGCTCCAGGTGACCTCATTGACCTAGAAGAAGTAGAATCTGATGAGGAACCCATTGCCAAAAAGTTGGCACCTGGCATTGCAGAAAGATTACAAAGCAGAAAGGGAAAAACCCCCATTACTAGGTCTGGACGAATCAAAACTACTGCACAGAAGAAGAGCACACCAATCACTCCTACCACATCCAGATGGAGCAAAGTTGCAATCCCTTCCAAGAAGAGGAAAGAAATTTCCTCATCTGATTCTGATGATGATGTCGAACTAGATGTTCCCGACATCAAGAGAGCCAAGAAATCGGGGAAAAAGGTGCCTGGAAATGTCCCTGATGCCCCATTGGACAACATTTCATTCCACTCCATTGGCAATGTTGAAAGGTGGAAATTTGTATATCAACGCAGACTTGCTTTAGAAAGAGAACTAGGAAGAGATGCCTTGGATTGCAAGGAGATCATGGACCTCATCAAGGCTGCTGGACTGCTGAAAACTGTCACCAAGTTGGGAGATTGCTATGAAAGTCTAGTCAGAGAATTCATTGTCAACATTCCCTCTGACATAACAAACAGAAAGAGTGATGAGTATCAGAAAGTGTTTGTCAGAGGAAAATGTATTAGATTCTCCCCTGCTGTAATCAACAAGTACCTGGGCAGACCAACTGAAGGAGTGGTGGATATTGCTGTTTCTGAGCATCAAATTGCCAAGGAAATCACTGCCAAGCAAGTCCAGCATTGGCCAAAGAAAGGGAAGCTTTCTGCAGGGAAGCTAAGTGTGAAGTATGCAATCTTGCATAGGATTGGCACTGCCAACTGGGTACCCACCAATCATACTTCCACTGTTGCCACAGGTTTGGGTAAATTTCTGTATGCTGTTGGAACCAAGTCCAAATTTAATTTTGGAAACTATATTTTTGATCAAACTATTAAGCATTCAGAATCTTTTGCTGTCAAATTACCCATTGCCTTTCCAACTGTATTGTGTGGCATTATGTTGAGTCAACATCCCAATATTTTAAACAACATTGACTCTGTGAAGAAGAGAGAATCTCCTCTATCCCTGCATTACAAATTGTTTGAGGGGACACATGTCCCAGACATTGTCTCGACATCAGGGAAAGCTGCTGCTTCAGGTGCTGTGTCCAAGGATGATTTGATTGCTGAACTCAAGGACACATGCAAGGTGCTGGAGGCAACCATCAAAGCCAACACAGAGAAGAAAATGGAGCTGGAACGCCTGATCAAAAGACTCTCAGACAATGGCATTGATGATGGAGAAGCAGCTGAGGAAGAAGAAGATGCAACAGAGGATACAGAATCAGATGATGATGATTCTGATGCCACCCCATGACCATCAGACCTTTATGTTTTTGCTTTTTACTCTTACTAGCTATTGGGGCATGTCCTTTTGAACAATTGATTGTTATTGGTCTGTAATAATTGCACATTAATTCTACTTTTGCCAAATTCTGTCTAAAAAGGGGGAGTAGTATATTATGCATGATTTATGATTTTGAGGGGGAGTAGTATTTGTACTGCTGCTGCTGCTGATGATGATTGATGTAAGCTACTGAAACTAGTAGCTGATAGAAGATGCTGCAGTGAACTGCTGCCTAGCAGAATATTCACTTCACAGCAGCAAGAGCATGGAGACAGGGGGAGCAGAAAGCTGATGTCACGTGAGATGTCTTGACATCCTGGAAAAGACTTGTAGATGTGCAACTTGCAGAATTTTGCTGTCACCACTACAGATACTGCTGTGCTTGATTACTCTGATAATGAAAGTTGCTGATCCCACTTGCATGAATGCTCGTACCTGCTCAGGAAGTGTCTAAGTATGTTTTAGACAAAATTTGCCAAAGGGGGAGATTGTTAGTGCTTAGCTTTACTGAGTTTTAAAAGATTGGCTAAAATTTTGTTAAAACATAAGCACTTAGACAATGAAGGAAAGCTGGAGTTGCTGCACATGATGTCTAACATTATGTCAAGGAATCAGATTGGGCTGCACAATGCACAAGGCAAGATAAAATGTCAAATGAAGAATTGAAGCTGAAGGATCCACGATGTCGGATACAATGTCCAGGACATCCTGCCCGAAAATACTGGACACATAAATCTGTTATATCTCTAACAGATTAATGTGCAGTCAGCAACAGATTAGGCGCTCTATCTTTAGGAATGAATTAAAAGATAATTAAAGTTTGAATTACAAACTTGAATAGTTTCGTTCAAGGATTAGAGATAGAAGATAAAAACTAAAAGATAAAACTTTATCTTTTAGATCTTTAAGTGCAGATCTTTCAGGAGAATGATAGATCTCATCCAGCGCAAGTTGTTGCAGCCCAGATACGTACACTGCTATATAAACATGAAGGCTGCACGGGTTTTTCATCAAGTCAGAGATTGAAGAGTTATTTTGTGAGTTTTGTGACTTGAGTGTTTTTGTGAGCCACCTTGATGTTACCCTAACATCAAGTGTTGGACCTGAGTGTGTAGAGTTGATCTCTATTGTTCAGAGAGCAATCTCTGGTGTGTCTTTGATTTGTTTGTAAACACGGGTGAGTGATTGAGAGGGAGTGAGAGGGGTTCTCATATCTAAGAGTGGCTCTTAGGTAGAAGTTGCATGGGTAGTGGTTAGGTGAGAAGGTTGTATACAGTGGCTGTTAGATCTTCGAACTAATACTATTTTAGTGGATTTCCTCCCTGGCTTGGTAGCCCCCAGATGTAGGTGACGTTGCACCGAACTGGGTTAACAATTCCCTTGTGTTATTTACTTGTTTAATCTGTTCATACTGTCATATATAACCTGCATGTTCTGAAGCGCGATGTCGTGACATCCTGTACGACATCTGTCCTCAGTATCAGAATTTCAGTTACAACTACCCTCCTCTTCCTGATCAAGGGCTCAGGAGTGGAAGACTCTGATGACTTATCCGATGGCTGATGTGGTACCTGAGCGGCGGGATCCTCGTCGTCCCATTGAGGAGGAGGCTGAGTCCCTGGCCAGCCTACCCATTCATTAAATTGCTCTACTGTAGGGATGGAGTCTGGAGGTGCTACCAGCTGGAGACTTTGCAGCAAAATAATCTGCCCCTTATGTATGCTTCGAAGCATGGCTTCGAAACATTGAGAATCTGCAGGAGGTAGGGTAGAAGGAGCTGTTGCAATACGAGCTGGAGGAGGAGCTGCTGATGTAGAAGCTAGATGAGGAGCTGCTGATGTAGAAGCTAGATGAGGAGCTGTTGATGTAGAAGAAGCCTCAACAAGCTTTGCCCTTGGTCTTCTGGCCCCCTAATAATAATTGTAGGATCATCAGGGTTCCAACGATTCTTCCTTATGTAGGCCAAATTAATGACCGGGCTCAAACGTTCAAAGACAAGACTGTCGGAGGCAACTCCTCTGGTCCTGCATAAAGCTGTGATAAGAGTAGGAAAACCAAGTCTTGAGGAGTTAGACTGGGCCATAGAAGTAATCTGCCCAGAAATGAGGGCTCCAACATTCATGTCCAGCTGAGTAACTAGGCCAAAGATTTACCTAGCTCGATCCACAGTCAGATTCGATGTGTGGGAGGTCAGAGCCAGGTTGGAGTAGGATAGAACACTCCAGACCTGAGCAAGGGTGGTTAGATCTTTTCTAAGGATCTTCCCTGGGTGACCCTTCAGCATTTAGAATAAACCCTCGGCTGGGTATGCACAGTGAAACCTCAATTTCTCTAATGTCAGTAGGGATCCTGCAATATCTTAAGTAGGTGGGCAAAGATTCACCCTCAGCAAGCACCACAGGTGTTTCTAGAAAGGAATTGAGGCTGTCTGCATCAATCCTTATTAAGTGGCCCCGGTTTCTGACTTGTTTAGGTGAAGGCCCCTCGAGACTGTAGAGGTTGGTGTAGAACTCCTTCACCAACGCGAGGTCAATGCTACTATCAGCTAAGTTGGTGAGGCACTTGTGAAAGTTACGCCTCTCCAGCCCGCCCTTGAATTCATCCAGCTCTGTGTGATAGATTTCCACTTTCCTTTCAGCTAATATGTGTCTTCCCAACATATTGTCAATATATCTGGTCCAGGCCTCAAAAGAGTGGAATCTTCTTGTATCATATTGAGTAGTGGGCCTTGAATTGCCACTCTTTCTTTTCCTGGAAGACATCTGCAGACAAAGGAATCAAACAATTAATCAGGACACAGATATTAAAATTTTAAAACTGAGAAATAAAACTGAAAATGACACTGGCCGCTTAGCGAGACAAAATTCACTTAGCGGGCCTTCATAAAAGACACACACCCGCTTAGCAAGATATGGGTCGCTTAGCGGGCTTCACAAAAAATGACACTGGGCTTAGCGACACAGGAGTGCCGCTTAGCAGAAAATGCTAAGTTACAGTGTCTGCAAAGTTGGCTTAGCCGCATGGATTTGCGCTTAACCAAAGATAAGCTGTGCTTAGTGGCACTAAACTGAGCAAAAATTTCACTAAGTTATGGGAGCTTACTGAGTGAAGCTCACTTAGCTCAGTGGATGCCACAACCAATTGCGCTTGGCTCAGGAATGCTCAGCTTAGCGCGGCTATCACAAAAAAAAATGGTTAAGTTACCTGGGCTTAGCGATTCAGCCTCGCTTAGCCACAGGTAGTTCAGCAAGAGGATGAGTGTTCATCCTCAAAAGATGAACTCACTTAGCACGGTAAGTGCGCTTAGCAAGTTCTTCAGATAACGCTTATATACAATGAGTATTGATGAACTCGCTTAGTGCATCATTCTCGGTTAGCGAGTTCATCGCGTTTTCCAGAAAACACAGAAAACACAGCTCATTTTCTCGCACTTTTCAAGCCTCTAAAAGGCATATCAAACATGCAATGCGTGCGCCATACTCAATTCAGCATACAAGCTTACATAGCCCTAATCTTAAACTAATTCTAACAAAACATAAAAACCCTAAAAATCTAAAGCTACAATTAAAGTTTTCTACCCTAGAGTTAACACAAGAAAAAGAGAAAAAGGATCAAGGAACTTACTTGGATGGTGTATGATTGATGCTTCAAAGTAAAAAATGCACAAAGAGAGTACAAATGCAAAATGTGCAAATTTTTGGAGAGTGAGAATATAGATGCGAGGTTTCTGTAATCTGGCAAATGTGAGTGTAACTGTTGTTACACTCACTTAGGCAATTTTTTGATACTTTTGCTTAGCGGACCGTTGCGCTAAGCAAGCAACAGAGACGTTTGGTTTCTCAACCAGGCTTGCTTAGCGAACACGTGCACTTAGCCGATGTTTCAAATTTGAATTTTTGAACAGAAACTCGGCTTAGCGCCAGAGTACGTCCGCTTAGCGAGGTCTGCAGATTAGAAAAGCTATAACTCTCACTAAGCCTGGCTCTGGCCAGCTTAGCTAAAATGATGCATCCTAAGCACAGAGGAGCATGTGCTTAGCTGAGAGGTACTCGCTTAGTGCTCATATTGCTGCAATGAATCTCGCTTAGCTGCCATCATTGGCGCTTAGCTTCATCGACCTTAGTTATGGCCGTAAAGAGTTGCACTTGGCGACAATAGGTCCCACTTAGCCACGAATAAGATGTCGCTTAGCGATCAGGCTAAAGCTTAGCTGAATTCAGATCAAATTGAAGTTAGCTTAGCTCAACCTTGGCCAGCTTAGCGGACCAAATCAGCCTCAGATGCAAGGGTTGGACGCTAAGTGCGTGAGACTTGCAGCTTAGCGCATGAACAGAGATGCGCTTAGCGCGAGGCTTGCGCTTAGTGAAAGGACTATTTTTCAGAAAATGTTTTCTAAGTTATTTTTCAGTTCTTTTTCCACGAAATTAAAACCCTTATGTTAAATATTCAAAGATAGGCTGATATACTCCTATGTACAGATTATATAGCAGGTTCCAAATGATTGAATGCATGAAAGACAAAGATAACAGAAATTAAAAACTGGGTTGCCTCCCAGCAAGCGCTTCTTTAATGTGATTAGCTTGACGCATAGCTTACTACCTTCAAGGTGGCATGAAAGTCACAAAGAACACATCTTCCTTGAAGTTTCACCTTTTAGCTAGAAATTTCATGAACTTCATATAATCTGGAAGGACATTCCAAATAATTTCAAGAAAGGTGTTAGTTATTAAAGAAAGAATGACACTTAAGGTTTCCTCATGCTCTCCTTGCCTTCCTTTCTTGTCAATCAGTTGATGAGGAAGGTTATTGCTTTGGAGAATATTTTCTTGTTGGTTTTCTACTATTGAGTACTTCTCCCATTGTTGTTGTGCTTGTTCCTCATCTTTCTCCTCATCTTTTTCTCTTGACTCATGCTCTTTTACAGGGCTTTTCTTTTGAGCTTCAACCTCTACAAAGGATTTTTCTTGTCTGACCATAAATTGAGTCACTGCTTTTGCCAGCTCACCAACCTGGATTTCTACACTTTGGAGTGCTCTTTGAGTTGATTTAGTTGTTTCCATGAATTGCATCAATAATTTATCCAAATTGGATCCTCTTTCTGCTTCATTTTGATGGTAAGGTTGTAACTTTTGTCCCCCGTGAAAGTTTTCTATTGAGTAGCTCTTACCAAAATGAATTTCATGATTTTTCATTAAGTTTTGATTAGCTTTTGAGCTGGCATGGTATGCCATGAATTCCTCAAACACACTTTCAAGATTAGGAGTTCTTTCTTCTTCATATTGATTGTAAGGACTTAACTCTTGTTCCCACTCTTGATCGTGTGCCGTCAAGATATTCATTTCACCCATTAAAAAGCTCCAAATCTCATGGAACTAAATCATCTGCAGAAGATTTGCTATGTATACAAAGCACTAACAAGAGTAGCAGTCATCAAGTCAAGAGAAAAACAAACATAAAAACAAAAATTCACAAAAACAATAAAAGAATAACAAATAAAGAATAGACACCTAAAAACGAGCTAACTTCCCAAATAAAAAGAAGTTCCCCGGTAATGGCGCCAAAAACTTGTTCGCAACCGGCAAGTATACCGGATCACGCAAGTAGTATAAAATGGTAAGAACCGAGTATCAAACTCTCAGGGAACTTGTGTTATCTGGCAAGCTATTTCGATAAATAGGCTTCTAGTATGAAAATATGACTGTGGTTATGAACAGGCATTTAAACTATCTAGGCAAAAAGAAAGAAAATCATGCAAGAGAAATACTGTGTAAAGACAAGTAGAGAATGCTTTGGTCTTCCTCATAGGTTCCTGATGCTAAAAAGGATGTTCTCTATTTAACAATGCTTATGCGCTCCTATGTTGTCTCTTGGGCTGCTAGACCTCGATTCGTCATGATAGCCTAGCCTAGTCCTGATCAAGCCTCGTCCGCAGATTCCTCTTGTAAGACTAAACTCAACCAAGACCGCATTAAGACACACATACACAACTAAGTTCTTGTACCCCGATTCCTTGTGATAGCACAACAACTTAGTCCCGTACTATCAAGGACTTTAGAATCAGACCAGTTCCCACTGTTGAATGACCCTAACAAAGCATGCATCTACGTGATCAAGGTAAAAGCACACTGGAATAAAAAGCAGATAGCACAGAGAACACACAAAACATCATTACATAGATAGAAATATATTTACATAAGGAACCTACAGGGAAGATCCAACAGAGGATTTAGCTTTCCATCGTCCGGAAACCTCCTTTACAACAAAGAGAAGAACAAGATGAAAGACTGCAAAAACACAAGTGGTGAGGATGTCTCCTTCACCTCTAGGATCTCACAATCACTCACAAACTCATCTCAATCTCTCAAAACGGCTTCCGCTTCGAACTCGTGTCTCTGCAGATCTTCACACAACAAAATCTCTCAAAACTCTCTGGAACTAAGACCTTTCTCTCTCTAGAACTTCCTAAACATGCAAAAGCTTCAAGCCAAGGTCAGACTCTCATGCATGCAGAGGCTTCTTCAAGAGCAATGCCAAACTCCTTTTGCAAATCTGATTTCAGGCTTAAATAGGTGGCCTTGTTCGTGCTCGTGCGCTTAGCGCAGATCTAGATTGCTTAGCGCGTGATGTGCCATTATTTTCTCCTATTTCTTAACCCTTTTTGCACCATTTTAAATACTGATTAGTCTTAATTGTCAAATTTATGAAGTAGTTTTATTATTTGGGCCCATTCAACTAATTTGATGTTTTTAATCTAATTTCAGGAATTAATGAAGCATTGGGCTTGAATCAAGAATTGGGCTTGGACTTGAAGAGGGCAGACTAATTTATTCTACAAAATTAGATCTTATCTTATCTAGATATTATTTAGATTTGATCTCATCTAGATATTATTTCATCTAGATTTTATCTTATCTTATCTAGATTTGATTTGATTTTACTTATGGGTTTGGATTTAAAACAGATTTATAAGCTTTGGGGCTGAAAAAACTATATAACAACACCAAGGTTCTAGTGTAGGCCCTTCTCTCCTCTCTCTCCTCTATTTTTTGTTTTTAGTTTTAGTCTTTCTTCTCTTTCTCTTTTATTTTCGTTTTTTACAATTCCAGTTCAGACTTTTAGTTTTATCAATAAAATTTCATTCTCTATTTGATTAATGGAAGGCTAAGTCCGCAGCGTTGTTTTCTCTTGAGGATCAAGCACAGTTCTCTTTGAGGTTCTATTATTACTGTTAAATTCTGTTCAGTTTTTCCTCTTCACTAATTACTCTGAATTTGTTGCTATTAATTCATGCATGCTTAGTGCTTTGATTAATTGTCTCTGCGCTTAATTTACGTTCATGCTTAATGATCATTTATGTGTAATTGGTGTGTGTGATGCTTTATGTTAAATTTCGCTTAGTAATTTAATTTAGGGTTGGATTAAGTGGTTGAACTGATAAAGGATAAATTCTGATAATTTCTAATTCAATTTTACTCGCTGTTTAATTTACAAAAGCAAACAACCACCCCCCCCCCCCCCCCCAATTTGTTACTATTTCCTACTATCTGTTATGAACATTTGGTGTATCATTGCTCATTGGGAAATGACCTAGGATCACTTCCTAGTTACTACATTTTAATATTTATTTGATTTGGGTACGGCCTCGATCAAATTTGGCACCGTTGCCGGGGAGCAGTGTCCAAAGGTTCATAACAGATAGTGTCGTGTTAGTGTTTAATTCTTTTGTGTTTTATGTTTAATTGTTAGTGTTGTGTTAGTGTGTGTGTTAGTATTGTTTAGTGTCTAGGTATTTTGTTTAGTGTGTGTTCTGTTTTAGTTTTTCTGTTAAGCGTTTCCCCTGTTTCAGTTTTGGGTGTTTTGCTGTGAATATTTGCGATGAATTTAACGACCACTTTTGCTTGCGGCAAAACAGAGTAGTAGTGGAAATCATGTAGCGACGGATTTTAGCGACCACCCTTGCTGAATTATTTTGGATTTTTTTGTTTTAGTAGCTAGAGTTGTTATTTTTGGCTGAATTTTTTTGTGGTAACTTCTTTTAGTCTATATTTTGTGGGAAAAATAGCTAGAGCCTTTTGTTTGGTCAGATTTGGAAGTTCCAAAAAAGTAGCAAATTTGATTTTTTTCAAAACTTCAAACGGTCATAACTTTTGCTCCGGTTATCAGAATCACAATTATTATGTATGTATTTGGGGTAGAAAAAAATTTCTTACGCCATGGCAGCCTGCCATAGGCTGGCTGATGTCTCCATCATCCAAAAAAGTGATTCTATAAAAAAAATTATTTTCCAAGTATTATTCTCTTATTTTTCTTAACTTATCATTTTTAGTTTATATAGTTAGACTTTGAATTTTCGTTTGAAATTTTTTGTGCTATCTTCTCATCATTTTATAAGGTTTCTCACAAAATTTAAAGTCATTTGGATATCATTTAATGGTAGTTGTAGTTCAAACCTACACTGTTACTTGCATAAGAAGGCAACTAATTGTGCATGCTGAATTTAGTGTATGACTGAAGGCAATCCATCTGACTTACAACCATTTGATCCTGAGATAGATAGGACATTTCATAGATTATTTAGACATCATTTAGTACCTTTTGAGCATCCTGAGCATTCTGTTATTGGTGATTTTGAGCATTATAGTTTTGAGCATTCTGATTTTGAATATTCTGAGAACATGGCACAACCTCCACCCCGTGAGAAGACTCTAAGGGAAATGGTTGCACCTAATTTCACCTACGAAAGCTTGTGCATCCAATACCCTCATGAGGATGTCCCATATGTTCTTAAAACTGGACTGATCCATTTGCTTCCAAAGTTTCATGGCCTTGCAGGTGAAGACCCACACAAGCATCTGAAAGAATTCCATATTGTTTGCTCCACCATGAAACCACTAGATGTCCAGGAGGATCAGATATTTCTGAAGGCCTTTCCTCATTCTTTAGAGGGAGTGGCAAAGGGCTGGTTATATTACCTTGCTCCAAGGTCCATCACGAGCTGGGATGACCTCAAGAGAGTATTCATAGAAAAAATTTTCCCTGCTTCTAGGACCCCGACCATCAGAAAGGATATTTCAAGTATTAGACAACTCAATGGAGAGAGCCTATATGAATACTGGGAGAGATTTTAAAAATTATGTGCCAGTTGCCCTCACCACCAGATTTCAGAGCAGCTTCTTCTCCAATATTTTTATGAAGGACTCAGCAACATGGAGATAAGTATGATAGATGCTGCCAGTGGTGGAGCCCTTGGAGACATGACCCCTGTTGAAGCCAGAAATTTAATTGAGAAGATGGCTTCCAACTCCCAGCAATTCAGTGCTAGAAATGATGCTATTGTCATTAGAGGAGTGCATGAAGTAGCCACGAATTCATCTTCATCAGGTGAGACTAAGAAGCTTGAAGGTAAACTAGATGCCTTGGTTAACCTGGTAACCCAACTGGCCATGAATAAAAAATCTGCACCTGTCGCCAGACTCGGTGGTTTATGCTCCTCTGCCGACCACCACACAGACCTTTGCCCTTCTATGCAACAATCTGAAGCAATTGAACAGCCTGAAGCTTATGCTGCAAACATCTACAACAGACCTCCTCAACCTCAGCAGCAAAATCAGCCACAACAGAATAATTATGACCATTCCAGCAACAGGTACAATCCCGGGTGGAGGAATCATCCCAACCTTAGATGGTCGAATCCTTCACAACAGCAGCAACAACAACCTTATTTTCAAAATGCTGCTAGCCTAAGCAGACCATACGTTCCTCCACCTATCCAGCAGCAACAGCAACAACAACAACAACAACAACAGCCCCAGAAACAGCAAACAGTTGAGGCTCTTCCGCAACCTTCCCTTGAAGAACTTGTGAGGCAAATGACTATGCAAAACATGCAATTTCAACAAGAGACCAGAGCCTCCATTTAGAGCTTAACTAATCAGATGGGACAGTTGGCTACACAGTTAAATCAACAACAGTCCCAGAATTCTGATAGATTACCTTCTCAATCTGTCCAGAATCCCAAAAATGTGAGTGCCATTACATTGAGGTCAGGAAAGCAGTGTCAAGGACCTCAACCAGTAGCATCTTCCTCATCCGCTAATGAACCTGCCCAACCTCACTCTACTCCAGAAAAAGATGATGACAAAAATTTAAAGAGTAAGTTGCCTAACAATTTCTATGCAGGTGAATCTAAAGAGAAGCAGCATATCCCTCTTCCATTCCCTCTAAGAGAAATTTTCAACAAAAAATGGAAGAGGCAGAGAAGGAGATCTTGGAAACATTTAGGAAAGTAGAGGTAAACATACCTCTGCTGGATGCAATAAAGCAAATTCCAAGATATGCTAAATTCTTGAAGGAGTTGTGCATTAATAAGCGGAAGCTTAAAGGAAGTGAAAGAATTAGTATGGGCAGAAATGTCTTCGCATTGATTGGTAAATCTGTTCCCCAAATCCCTAAAAAATGTAAAGATCCAGGTACATTCAGCATACCTTGTATTATAGGGAACAATAAGTTTGACAATGCCATGCTAGATTTAGGAGCTTCTGTTAGTGTTATGCCTCTGTCTATTTTTAATTCTCTATCTCTAGGTCCTTTGCAGTCAACTGATGTGGTAATTCATTTAGCTAATAGAAGTGTTGCCTATCCTACTGGTTTCATAGAGGATGTCTTAGTTAGAGTTGGTGAGCTGATTTTCCCTATTGATTTTTATATTTTAAATATGGAGGAGGAATTTTCTAAAGGATCAGTTTCCATCATTCTAGGCAGACCTTTTATGAAAACTGCTAGAGCTAAGATAGATGTATATGTAGGCACACTATCTATGGAGTTTAGTGATATAACTGTTCATTTTAATATTCGTGATGCTATGAAACACCCATCTGAAGATCTTTCTGTATTTCGTGTTAAAATAATTGACCTTATTGTTGATGAATACATGATTGATCTTCATTCTAATCTACCTGCCTATCACTCTTCATGCATTGAATCTGAATTTGTACTTGATCATATGTCTGAATTTGATGCTGAGAGTGAATCTGGATTTGATATTGATTACATGTCTTCTGATGTTTTACCTCTTGAGATTGATTTTATAAAGTCAGATAGAACTAACCATGTTTCAGGAAGTACACATACTTCTGACTTTCTTTATAAGGTACAGGCTGAGAAACCATATCTTTCTACCACTATCCAGCCATCCACACCAGAATTGAAGCCTTTGCCATCAAATTTAAAATATGCTTACTTGGATGATAGCAAAAGTTTTCCAGTAATTATATATGCCTCCCTTGTTGATCAGCAAGAGGAGAAGTTGTTATCAGTTCTCAAGAAGCATAAGAAGGCTATAGGCTGGAACCTGGCGGACATTCCTGGTATTAGCCCATCGACATGTATGCATCGAATAAATTTAGAAGATGGGGCTAAACCAGAAAGACAACCAGAGAGAAGACTCAACCCGGTGATTCTTGATGTAGTGAAGAGGAGGTAACAAAGCTTTTACAAGATGGAATCATTTATCCTATCTCTGACAGCCAATGGGTGAGTCCCGTCCAGGTAGTTCCAAAGAAAACCGGCCTCGCCGTGATAAAAAATGAGAAGGATGAGCTGATTCCTACTCGAGTGCAGAATAGTTGGAGAGTATGCATCGACTATAGGAGGCTGAACCAGGTTACCAAAAAGGACCATTTTCCACTGACATTCATTGACCAGATGCTTGAACGCCTGGCAGGTAAATCTCACTACTGTTTCCTTGATGGTTTTTCTAGTTATATACAAATCACTATTGCTCCTGAGGATCAAGAAAAAACCACATTCACCTGCCCCTTCGGCACTTTTGCCTATAGGAGGATGCCTTTCGGCCTGTGCAATGCCCCTGGTACCTTCCAGCGGTGCATGATTAGTATTTTTAGTGATTTTTTAGAAAATTGCATAGAGGTGTTTATGGATGATTTCACTGTATATGGATCCTCTTTTGATGTTTGTTTGGATAGTCTAGAAAAGGTTTTGAATAGATGCACTGAAACTAACCTTGTTCTAAATTTTGAAAAATGTCATTTTATGGTTGAGCAAGGTATAGTTTTAGGCCACATTATTTCCAATAAGGGCATTGAAGTAGATCTTGCAAAAATTTCTGTTATTTCACAATTGCCTTACCCCTCTTGCGTGCGAGAGGTGCAATCTTTTCTTGGTCATGCAGGATTCTACAGGCGCTTTATAAGAGATTTTAGCAAAGTAGCCCTTCCACTATCCAACTTGTTGCAAAAGGAGGTAGAGTTTGACTTTAATGATAAATGCAAAGAGGCTTTTGATTGCCTCAAAAGAGCACTGACTACCACCCCCATCATCCAGGCACCCGACTGGACAACCCCTTTTGAGCTTATGTGTGATGCATCAAATTATGCATTGGGGGCTGTCCTTGCTCAGAAAATTGATAAATTGCCTAGGGTGATATATTATGCTTCTAGGACTTTAGATTTTGCCCAAGCAAATTATACTACTACTGAGAAAGAGCTACTAGCCATAGTTTTTGCTCTTGAAAAATTTCGTTCTAATTTGCTTGGTACTCGCATTATTGTTTATACTGACCATGCAGCTTTAAAGTACTTGTTGCAGAAGGCTGATTCAAAGCCTAGGTTGATCCGATGGATGCTCTGGCTCCAAGAATTTGACTTGGAGATCCGTGATAGGAACGGAGCACAAAATTTAGTTGTTGATCATTTGAGTCGGATCAAACATGTGTCTGATGAGGACTCACCCATTCGGGATGATTTCTCGAATGATCATTTATATATATTGTATAGTATTTCTGATTCTCTTTCTACTCCCTGGTTTGCTAACATTGTCAATTATTTAGTTGCTTCTGTTTTTCCTCCCTTAGCATCTAAGGCCCAAAAATATAAAATTAAAAGTGATGCTAAGCATTTTATTTGGGATGACCCCTACTTGTGGAAATTGTGCAGTGATCAAGTCATTAGACGATGCATTCCAAATCATGAGACTGACTCAGTCCTGCAGTTCTGTCATTCTTCCGCACCGGGAGGTCGTCTGGGTGTTCAAAGGACAGCCCGCAAAGTGCTTGACTGTGGCTTTTATTGGCCCACCATCTTTAAAGATGCGTGGAAGATTTGTAGCACTTGTGAGCAGCGTCAGAGAGCAGGAAATGCACTTACATGGCGACAACAAATGTCTCAGCAACCTATGCTATTCTATGAGGTGTTTGATGTCTGGGGTATAGATATCATGGGCCCTTTTCCTGTATCTTTTGGTTATGTTTACATTCTCCTTGCAGTTGATTATGTTTCAAAATGGGTGGAAGCCAAGCCCACTAGAACTAATGATGCTAAGGTTGTCGTAGATTTTGTCAGATCTAATCTGTTTTGCAGGTTTGGAGTACCTAAAGCAATCATTAGTGATCAAGGAACCCATTTTTGCAACAAATCAATGCATGCCTTGCTTAAAAAGTATGGGGTTGTCCACAGGGTATCCACACCATACCACCCCCAAACCAATGGACAGGTACAAATTTCTAACAGGGAGATTAAGAGAATTTTAGAGAAGATTGTGTAACCAAGCAGGAAAGATTGGAGTACCAGGCTAGATGATGCTCTTTGGGCACATAGGACTGCCTACAAAGCACCCATAGGAATGTCTCCTTATCGGGTTGTCTTTGGAAAGGCTTCAAGTGGAGATTAAGCACAAAGCATACTGGGCAGTGAAGACCTGCAACTTCTCTATGGATCAAGCTGGTGAGGAAAGAAAGTTGCAACTGAGTGAGTTAGATGAGATCCGCCTAGAAGCCTATGAGAATGCCAAGTTCTACAAAGAAAAGACCAAGAAGTTCCATGATAGCATGATAATTAAGAAGAACTTCATGGTTGGGCAAAAAGTGTTATTGTATAATTCTAAGCTTGGACTCATGAGTGGTAAGTTGAGGTCTAAGTGGATTGGTCCTTTTGTTGTTACTAATGTTTTTCCTTATGGTACAGTTGAGATCAAAAGCGACTCCACAAACAAGAGCTTCAAGGTCAATGGACACCGACTTAAGCCATTCCTCACAAACCCTTCTTTAGTGGACGTAGTGGTGGAAGAGACTTCCTTACTCCACCCTACTCTTCCTCTACCATGACTTCGGGAGTTTTTCTTTCCTATCTCCTTCTTTACTTTTATTACATTTGTCTGATTCTATTTGGTGGTTTAATTGCTTTTAATCTTTTAATTGTGCCACATTGACGACAATGTGTTGTTTAAGTATGGGGGGGGGGGGGGGAGTGTGTTCTTTGGTTTTGGTTTTGTTAGTTGTGTTAAATTAGTTTAATTTTGTTAGTTTTGTTGGGTTCTAGTTTAATTTTGTTAGTTTTGTTGTGTTAAATTTGCATGTTTGTCTTTGAATTATAGGATATGTTCAAGTAATGGGTAATTGTTCTGAAAATAAAAGTCTCTTGACATTTTGTGACTTGAAATCCTTGTTTTTCCTTTACATGTCATGATAGTTTTGAAAGCTCAATTTGAAAGTGATAAGTTTACCTTTGTGAGAATTCGAGCCATCCATCATCATAATCTTTTGGTGTGTTTTGCCCCATTGATTGCTTGCACAATAGCTTTGGCTTGATTCTTGTTGATGCTTCTAGCCAAATGGACTTACCTTGAATTAATTCCTTTGATAGCCCCTTTGAGCCTATTTTCCCCTTTCTTTGTTTTGAAGCTCATTACAAGCCTTAAGTGAAAAACCATGATATCACCTTACCCTTAAGGAATTTTGTAGCTTTGGAATTGTTTTGGGAATAAGTGTGGGGGGTATGTTTCATTAGAAGATATGATTTTTGGCCATGCTTAATGTTTTATTTTGGCCATTCTTGATGTATATATATATTGCCTAGTTCTTCCTTTAATCTTCAATTTCGTACTATTTAATTAAAAAAAATCAAAAAAATTCAGTTGCTGCAAATTCTGCAATTTCGTACTATTCAAAAAAAAGAAGAAGAAGAAGAAAAGAAGTGAAGTTGAATAAATAAGGTCTTGATATGAGAACTTGATTTGGGAGCCTTGGTTGATTTTGTTGATATTAGAGGGTTTGGGTTTACTACTTGTGCTTAATTTTCACTTATTCCCCATTGCTCCTCTATTCCTTTGGGATTTAACTACTTATTCCATATTTTTTTCCTACCTTGTCCTTGGCCCCATTACAACCTTTAAAGGCCTTTTGATCCTCATATGCATGTGTTGTCAAGTCGTTTGTCAATTTTAGAATTTTGCCAAGTCTATGTGGTGTTTGTATTCATGGGTGCTTCGAGAGTATACAGTATGTGGCGTCCCCAAAATAATGACTGGTTTAGTAGTAATGATTTAATTAACAAAAACCATGGTAAATTTTTTTTTTCTTTTTCATTTCTTTCTCTTTTCACCAAAACAAGGTTTAGAAGGAAAATCCTCACTATAGAGTCCTGAATGGCCAGTTCACAACTCTATTCGGAGTCATTTCTTTCTTACCGCTCATAATCTCTAAACTATTTTGCTTTTTCAAAAGGAAGAATGTACCAGCCATTACTTTAGGTCGTCACGTGAAAATAAAAGAATAAAATACGGTCGATAAACTCTTTTACAAATAAAGTTGCTAATGCTTTCTTTTCAAATAACCAGATCGATCATAAATGCGTTCATCATTTAAAGCTGTCCAAAATATGGGAGTTTTACAAAATATATAGTGTCATCCAGAGCAAAGGTGTCCATAGTGGTGGCTTCAGCCACATGTATACAATTATCAAATTCCTATACATCAGGTCTACCCATACAAAAACAAAAGAGTAAACCTAACAGTCAGTCCTAGATATGCCCACCCTAAAAAATATACAAAACTAATCCAAGGAGCTGTCCACTCCACCGTGCGCTGAAGCGTCCGTGCAGGTTCATCTGGATGCACCAAAGAAGTAGCCGTGAATCGAATGGTGCCCCGAAATCGGCACCTCGTGTTGCCTTCGAGGGTCTCCCAAGCTCCCTCTAGGCACTCCATCTCTACTCGTTCACGGATTAGCTGCGCCGCCATCACGATCTACAAGAAAGAAAAGAAAGGGGTAGACTCTTTCACAAGAATCTAACTGTGCCGCCGCACAATACGTTTCATAACCACTACATGCAATTAAAAGGAGTATCTTAAGGCTTTTCATCTCTGGTAATCGATTACACAGCCTTGGTAATCGATTACCAGAGGCTAAACTTGACTTACACAGCCTCAGGACATGAAATATGCAAAAATGCACTGTGTAATCGATTACACATACCTGGTAATCGATTACCAGTGACCCATCCCTCTGTGTAATCGATTACACAGGCTGGTAATCGATTACCAGAGGCCTCCACAATGTTCCAGTCCCCTTTCTAAGCCTGGTAATCGATTACACTCCCTTGGTAATCGATTACCAGAAGCCCTCATGGCTTCCTGACCTCGTTTTCAAGCCTGGTAATCGATTACACCCCGTGGTAATCGATTACCAGAGACCATCTTGGCCTCCTGTCTTCATTTTTAAGCCTTGTAATCGATTACCCACCCTTGGTAATCGATTACCAGAGACCATACCTCACATACCAATCAAAGTTCACAGCTGGCCAGCCACCACAAGCCTCCTTGCTTTGTGGTCTTTGTTCCTTTTATCTGTTGACTGCCAGGAGCTCGCCTGTTTAGGTACATCACAGGTTCTCACTGACCGACTATGCCCGGGTTGGGTCGGGATTGGTCAAGCTTGGTTTTGGGCAATAGCACCCCACCTGACGTCCCCAAGGTCTCCTGACCCCCGCGACATATCTCCAGGTACCACTCTGTGGTCAACAATAAAAGCAGGAAGTTTCACCCTTCAACCCTTCCTCATCTCAAGCTTGTAGGATTATGGGGTACCCATCACATGTGGTACTAGGTGGCGGTCGGGCGATGGTGCACAACAAGTTTTCCACATCCACAAAGCGCGCATAAACCCACCATCCCCTGTTGCCCACCTCCAACTGAGCTCACGTACTCCCACGTAGCCCATATCCTCGTTTCTCTCAACACCGGGTCCCCATCAATCCTCCCAAGCTTCCACAACATCCAAGAAAAACAACATTCAAACATCACAAGCTATCACAGCCAAGCAAAACAGAGCAAAGGCAGAAAACTCTGCCAAAACACCAACCAAATCACAGCTTTTCTCACTTAAAGACCTCAGTAACAATTCCTTCAATCCAATTCGTTAACCGTTGGATCGACTCCAAAATTTTACTGGAAGTCTATAGTACATAAGCCTACATTTTGACCGTTGGGATCTACTAGCAAACATCCAGAACTCATTCTACATTACTCTTTCCACAACCAGCAAATACATGGATTTTTCTGCACTTGTGCAAAATTCTGCTGCACAATTTTACAGCAAAATCTGCACAAAGAGCATATTTCGAAAACCACACTTCCCCTCATCCGATCTTGCCCAAATCAAATCCTACAAGTCCCAAATCATGTATCAATCATGTCTAAACCAAAGTCAAGCTTCAAACCACAACAACACAAAATCTAGGTGTCCAAAACCCCTCATTTTAATGGATTTTCAAGGTTTGAAAAGTGAAATTGAGAATGAGGTAATTTTGGAGCAAACTCTCACCTCACACAAATCCATAACCTCAATCTAAACTTGCTCAAACTGAATTTACACCTAAAATTCCACCGAATCAAAATTTGACTCTTCAACACCCAATTTTGCCCTAGAAATGGCTCTTTATTCACTTTGATCATTTGTTTTTCTCTCTAGCACAGTCCAAGCTTTCTCCCAAGTCCTAAATGACATTTCAAGCTAGTATTAACTCACTTTAACCTCCATTTACCACAGAATTCAGACTTAGCCTTTCAACCCTCAAAGCCTCACTCTTTTTTTCACTCATAACATCACATTCTCACTTTCTAACCCTAGGTTAGTTCTACCCTTCATCTCTAACAGTTTTCCATCAGCAATTTCAGCATATAAACATCACAAACATCATCAAAAAAACCCTAAAACAGAATGGGTATGTTTAACTCATCCAACATGGCGATTTTCAACAAGCTTTCAACAAATGTCTTCACAAATAATCATCACACAGCAGAAAACTAACAAATCTACCCATCATATCTCCCAAAACCCCATACCCACGAAAATCAAAGGAGAAAGAAGTCCACCCAAACCTGAAGTTTCGAAGTCCCACTCGTAGCCACGCACTTCACGACTCCGGAAATGCCCTCCTTTTGCGATTTGGAGCGGAAATGGGCACCAAAGGTTGAAGCTTTGTGTGGAGCTTCAATGGTGGATGAAGAAGAGAGAAAGCTACGTGAGAGAGGGAGAGAAAAGGCTTCTGAACTTCTTTCTTTTGGCTGAGTGAGGAGAGAGAACAGCTTTTTTTTTGGTTTTAAATAAAGGGTTTTCTCTTTTTCTATTATTTTATTTAAGCAATGCCACATGTCTCCATTTGAGTGGAGCAAAAAGGGCCCACTTTCTCTTTGGATTGTGACCCATACTCAGCCACATAAGTGAGGAAAATCTGACCTTTGAAACGCTAAAATCCTGCCTCGGTTTGCGTGCCGTTCCTCTGGTTCCAGTTCCTCGCGTTTCTTTGTGTTCGTCGGGGCCAGTTTTTGAAAGTAGGCAATATATATATCAAAATTAAGAATTAACCCACAACCTCCCAGTTATGGATTTCTCTTCCTTAATTAGCCTAACCCGCGTATCTTGCCCCCACTATTCCTACTTCTACCAAGAACATATAGGCATATACACTGAATAATACATATATATATATATATATATATATAATCATTCAAAATACATCGTTTTGAAAAATTCCGGGTAGAAATTTCCAGGATGTTACACAGTAGCCTAGACACTTGAGAGATAGAGTGTATATCTTGTGAGGCTTAATCATTTTTCATTATTGAGTTGATTAACTATTTTGCCATGATTGGGTTACTTGGATGATTTTCACGAATGTCTTGACTCTTTGGATTTCTTCATGTTAGATGTTACCCATTCCTTTCATTCCTTGATGTTCATTGAGAAATATGTAAATGTTTTTGTTTGTCTCTCTTTGATATCCTTGGATTTTGTTCTTTATTTCATTTTGCCCAGGAGTGCAAAAGGCTAAATATGGGGGGGGGGGGGGGTTTGTTGTGCCATTATTTTCTCCTATTTCTTAACCCTTTTCGCACCATTTTAAATACTGATTAGTCTTAATTGTCAAATTTATGAGGTAGTTTTATTATTTGGGCCCATTCAGCTAATTTGATGTTTTTAATCTAGTTTTAGGAATTAATGAAGCATTGGGCTTGAATCCAGAATTAGGCTTGGACTTGAAGAGGGTAGACTAATTTATTCTACAAAATTAGATCTTATCTTATCTAGATATTATTTAGATTTGATCTCATCTAGATATTATTTCATCTAGATCTTATCTTATCTTATCTTATCTAGATTTGATTTGATTTTACTTATGGGCTTGGATTTAAAACAGATTTGTAAGCTTTAGGGCTGAAAAAACTATATAACAGCACCAAGGTTCTAGTTTAGGCCCTTCTCTCCTCTCTCTCTTCTATTTTTCGTTTTTAGTTTTAGTCTCTCTTCTCTTTCTCTTTTATTTTCATTTTTTACAATTCCAGTTCAGACTTTTAGTTTTATCAATAAAATTTCGTTCTCTATTTGATTAATGGAAGGCTAAGTCTGCAGTGTTGTTTTCTCTTGAGGATCAAGCACAGTTCTCTTTGAGGTTCTATTATTACTGTTAAATTTTGTTCAATTTTTCCTCTTCACTAATTACTATGAATTTGTTGTTATTAATTCATGCATGCTTAGTGCTTGATTAATTGTCTCTGCGCTTAATTTATGTTCATGCTTAATGATCGTTTATGAGTAATTGGTGTGTGTGATGCTTAATCACATAATGAATGCTTTATGTTAAATTTCGCTTAGTAATTTAATTTAGGGTTGGATTAAGTGGTTGAAATGAAAAAGGATAAATTCTCGCAACCTAGGATAAGAGACTTGCTTATGAATCAAGGGGAAGCAACGTATTTTAATTATGATAATTTCTAATTCAATTTTACTCGTTTAATTTACAAAAGCAAACAACCCCCCCCCCCCCCCCCAATTTGTTACTATTTCCTACTATCTGTTATGAACATTAGGTGTATCATTGCTCGTTGGGAAACGACCTAGGATCACTTCCTAGTTACTACATTTTAATATTTATTTGATTCGGGTATGGCCTCGATCAGCGCGCATAAGTGGATTTTGGCTTAGCGCGCTTGTTTCGCTTAGAGGATGAGTTGAAGCGGTGCACTTGATGACCTAGAGCAGTGTGCTTAGCGAACTTGATAGCTCATCTTCTTCTGGATTCTTCCTCGCGCTTAGCCACTGAAGGTTGCGCTTAGCGAATACTCACTAAGCCAACACCTTGGCTTAGTGAAAGAGTGAAAAACAACACTTTGCCAAAGTTGTCTATTTAACTTGAAGTTGAGAGAAATTGATTATTAAATGCACAAAACAAAAGTATAAATTATCTATTACCTATATTTAAAAAAAAGTACTTATAGTATTACAAAACAACCATAAATTGGGAAAGTTTGATACAATATACACAGGTTTTATACACAAAAGTTAGTCGTATTCATCGACTAACATGTACCATCCCTAAGGAAATAGCCAAAGCGTGTCCACACGACACTCTCACTTAGGAAAACTAGCCAGTAAGTATTGAGGTCACCCTGTCGTGCACAAGCAACTCCCCCCCCCCCCCACGGTGATCAACCTGAGTCTCAAGGGAGTTCCAAACCGAGTGACATGCCCCCAAGTACAAGTATTCCTTCTCATGAGAAACTGCAAGTACTTACTGACAAAGTTTATACTATTTCCATATCATATGAAGTATGAAACATGGACACCATTAATACACTGACCGTGGATAATTAAAGATTCTAAGTCATCCCCCTCCAGAGATGCTTAAAACTCTTTAATCACTCTATTTCCCCCATCAGAGATATCCAACAAGGTCACTGCAGCCCCCATGTACATTCACAACATACAACGTATGAAACATGGACACCATCAATGCACTGACCGTGGATAATTAAAGATTCTAAGTCATCCCCCTCGGGAGATGCTTAAAACTCTTTAACCACTCTTTTTCCCCCACCAGGGATATCCATCAAGGTCATTGCACCCCCCCATGGACATACACAACATACAATGTATGAAACATGGGCACCATTAGTGCATTGACTGTGGATAATTAAACATTATAAGCCACCCCCTCCAGAGATGCTTAAAACTCTTTAAACGCTCTATTTCCTCCACCAGGGATATCCAACAAGGTCACTACACCCCCCATGTACATACACAACATACATCATCACAATCACATTTTCAATATCATCAACATCTCACCTCAATATCATTATCTACATCAGCATTGCCTCATCTCATTTCAATGACATTATCAACAACAACAACATCATATCATATTAACATAATCATCAATAATAGCATAAACTCATATCAACATAATCATCAATGACAACATCAATTAATATCCTCAATAATAGTATCATTAGTAAGTCACATTCCGCATATACATACATGTATAGTTCATGCCTGAGATTCACACTCCCCATGTCTTCAGACCATACAAGTATAATAGAAACAATAATGTTATTCATCAATAATAGATATATCACATCCCATTAGTCAAAAACATTGTTTTCTTGAAAACCAGCATGCAATAGGGACATGCATACATCCCCATAGTTAGGTTCCCTGACCCCCAACTATGGTATTAAAAACTGTAAATGATAATAAACTCCCTTCACCTATTGTGAGCACTATGTTAGTTCCTCTTTGCATCGCTCAAAGACCTCTCTCGTTCACGTTCATTAGTCCAAATGCAAGGTTCTATATACCAAATTGAAGGAAATTTAGTATAGATTTAAAAAACAGGGTTAATAACAATATTCAGAATCAAATACCCCTGTCAAAACTTAGAGGGTTGAGGGGTGTTTCAGATTCTACTAAAAGGAGACATCATTTTAAAATTCTGATCACGCCAATATGACCGGGGTTCAGTGAAGGTTACGAAAATAACATCAATGTTATAAAAAGATAACTTTTACAATGTCTCATTTTCAAGGGTTTTTAAAAGGAAGTGTAAAAATACCCTATTACAATACCCAAAACACAAGAGACACTAAGAGAAACTCAAATTAACTAAGAGAAAGACTTAGAAGTCAAGATTACCTCAGAGAAGCTACAAAAGGAAGGATTGAGGGAGTTTTCTCCACCGAATCCTTGAGGTGGGTTATGAGAGTTCCACTCCGATTAAAATGTTCCTCTTGGTGTGAGGTTCGGCGGCAAGCAACGACGGCTCGTGGTGGCTACCGGTGGTCGTGGGTGGTGGAGAAGAAGGTGTTAAGGTTTGGGTGGGCATTTGGAGAGGAGGAAAGGGGAAAATCATGTTTTTCACGCTGAAAAATGTATTTATAATCTACAAATCTCGCTTAGCAAGCTCGTCTCGCTAAGCGGGAGTCCACTTTTCGCGCTTAGTGCGACAATTCGCACTGAGCCCAACTCCCTCTGCACTAATTCTCACTTAGTGCACTAATTCTTGCTCAGCGCAATTCCCTCTCGGGTTGGAATTGCACTTAGCGCACTAATTCTCGCTCAGGGTAATTCTCTCTCGGGTTGGAATTGCGCTTAGTGCGTCCCTTACACTTAGCGAGACATCTAAAGTTTTTATTTTCGAAATCCCAACGGTCAAACTGTGGAGGGTTGTCTTAGGAAGCTTCATCCAAAATTGAAGACGATCCAACGGTTAATGAATCCAGGATCGCAATTTTACTGAAATAGGTTTAGGTAAAATTTGAAATCTCATAATTTCAACTTAGCTCAACAAAACTCCATATAACTCAATATCCACATCAAGAAATTCACACGTGACATATTCAAGCCATACCTCAACTCATTCAAGTCAACCATATAGTTAAATAACATGATAAATACAATTACACTTCGATTTATAATTAGTAGTATTTCAGGGTGTTACAAACCTACCCTTAGCCTAAACTAGAAACACCTATTCTAGCATGCCTTCAGAAATTCATGCACAAATAAGAGATGTGTAAAACCATACACGAAAAACTAGAGTCAAAGATAGATACAACCTGATCAATCCTTTCAACAAAACCTTGCTTTGACTAAAGGAGGTGTATTCTTGAACTCAAGAAAGTAACACAACTCACTTATTACAAACGATCTTCATGATAAAAAAATTTGAATTTGTGAGTTACTGTTTCTAAGCATTTTTCTTCTCTTCTTTCTTTAAATAATAACAACATGTGATCCTAGCTCAATTAGAAGCTTAAAAAGTTATGTTATTAGAGAGAACATAAGGTGTCTATTTATAGAGAAAACAATTATAACTGACTGTAATTGATCAAATCTACAAGGTAATCAATTAGTTCAATGAAGTAATCGATTAGATTATCTTTTTAATCGATTAAAGTGTTCTTCCCAAAAACTGGAAATAGCTCAAGAACAATGTAATCAATTATATACTCAAAGTAATCGATTAAAGTGTTCTTGTTTACTTCTAAAGCACTTATACAAAGAGAAATAATCAATTATATCACATGATAATCGATTAAAGCAAAGACTCCTAAATAAATCAGTCATTGTCTAAAAAACAACTATGTAATAGATTACGATAAGGCTGTAATCGATTAAATTGATATGAGACATAACTCTGCAAGCTTGAGACAACTTATGCAATCAATTGCGATAAGGCTTTAATCGATTAAAATAGAGAGGTTTTGCCTTCTGAAGAAATTTTATAACTTTAGAAATTTTCTTCTCACTCACACATGATGATGCATGATGCACAAAAGATATGATATGGAATAAGATGCAACAATCAATATAACAACTAATACAAATGCCACTCAAGAGAGTTGGGCATGTAAAAGACAAATTTTTTTCAAGCTTCAAGCTTAAGTCTTCATGTTGCTCATGTTGCTCCCCCTATCTCTAAAAATAGTCATTCTAGAAAGCCCAGATGAAGTAAACCTACAACAATCCCTACAGTTCAAGTTCGAGACAATGAACAATCAAGCCAAGTATGAAGCCCTTTTAGTCGGCCTGAGATTAGCAAAAGAAGTAGGATCCAAGCACTTGAAGTGTTGGAGTGACTCCAAACTTGTCACTGGTCAACTAAATGGAGATTATTAGACTAAGGATCCTCAAATGACAAGGTATTACCACATAGCTACCTGGCTTAAGGGGACATTCACCAAGTTTGAGCTTAGACACATTGTAAGAGAAAAAAAATGAGAGAGACAACTTGCTATCAAAGATCACTAGTACAAATAAGAAAGGTCAATATAGAACAATCATCCAGGAAACAATCTTAGTACCAAGCATGGACAAGGTGGAGGCAAGTGTAACGCCCATCGATCGAGAATGGATGACTGAAATTTGGGTATTTCTAGAAAAAGGCTCACTCCCAGAAGATTCAACAACTACAAGAAAGCTTAAGAAAAATGTCAACTACTATGTTATAGAGGGAGGAAACCTATGTAAAAGAGACTTCACAACCTTGCTATTGAAGTGCCTAACTTGGGATTAGGGTGAGTACATGATGAATAAGATGCATAAAGGCATTTGCGGAATGCACTCAATATCTTAGTCAATGACTGCCCGAGTTCTCAGGGATAGATATTATTGGTTGATAATTAGAAGAGACTACACATAATATGTGAAGAAATGTGAAGAGTGCAAAAAATTTGGCAACATATCTCTCTTACTTGCTAAAGAATTACACAACATAGTGGTTCCATGGCCCTTTGCTACTTGGGGAGTAGACATACTTGGACCTCCCCCCTCCCCCCCGACAAAAGGACAAGTAATGTTTCTCCTAGTTGGTATAGATCATTTCACACAGTGGATTAAGGTCGAGCGTGTAGCAACCATTTCAGCAACCAATGTTTAGAAATTCATTTGGAAGAACATTGTATGCCAATTCGAAATTCCTAATACTTTGATCTCTGATAATGGAAAGTAGTTCATTGGCAAAGGATTTGAAGAGTTTCTTACAAATTTAGGAATTAAGCATAGACAAACTTCAGTAGAACACCTACAAAGCAATGGACAAACTGAAGTAGCCAACAAGGTCATAATTGAAGTAGTAAAAAGAGAGTTGGAAAAGCTAAAGGCAATTGGGATGAAGAGCTTCCTGCCATCTTGTGGACTTACCATTGCACTTCATAGTCAAAAACAAGTGAGACTCCCTTTTGACTCATACAGATCAAATGCCATTATACCAGTAGAAGTCGAAGAACCCTCATTGTGAAGGGTGAATTTCGTAGAAGAGAATAATGGGATGCTTAGTGAAACACTCAATTTAGTTGAAGAGACAATCAAAGAAGTCCACATGAGAGTCGAGTAGTACTAAAAAAGAGCTAACAAAAGATATAAAACTTGGGCCAAGCCGAGAAACTTTTACTCAGACAACTTGGTGTTGAGAAACTATAGAGAAGCCCAGAAAGATACTAAGGAGGGCAAGCTTGCTAAAAAATGGGAAGGTCCTTTCAAAGTTACTGAGTCACTCAGAAACGGAGCCTACTGACTAGAGCACTTATCCGACAAGGCGATTCCAAGAACTTGGAACCTCACTCATCTTAAATTTTATCACAGTTAAACTTATAAGTGGTGATGTACTCTTTTTCCTACTCTAACATTTTTTCCCATGAGGTTTTGTTTAGAGAGATTTTAATGAGGCACACCAAAATTTTACATTGAATAAAAGCATTATTTCCATCATTATTGACTTGTTAGATCTGAGTAGAACGATAGATTTCTTCGACTAAAAGACCTAAATAGAGGTATAGAGAAGTTCAAATAGAAATTGGCTTACTAATAAACTGACAACCACAGTTTGCAAAATACATACTATAGATAACTTAATTATTTGGTTAAAAGAAAGACCAAAGAAACAAAGTTACTCGGTTAAACACAAGACTTAAAATAACTAAGTCAATTGGCTAAACACAGACCAAAATAAACGAAGTTACTCAGTTGAAATTAGAGAAAAACTTAACCTATTTGGTTAAAAAGCATAACAAAGAAACTAAGTTCTTCAGCTAGGTGATTGAAATAGACCGAGTTATTTAAATCCAAATATTTGGCTAACAATGATTATATCACTAAGTAATTCCTATAAAGTAGATGATGAAAAAAGTAACAAACTCAGTTCGACACTTTGAATAAAAAGTGTTGATTCATTAAGATAAATGAACCTATTAGATTGGCCGGGTCCAAGCCTTTTACAAAAAGGAAATTAAAACTACTAGGTTACAGGCTGAGTAGGCTCTTCAATGGCACCCTCTACTTCAGCTTCAGAAAGCAACTCGTCTTCATGATTTATGCCCTTGTCGATGTCGAAGAGAGAGGTCGACTTCCTTGAAGAAGTATTTGGCTTAACGGGTAGCCTTGAAGAAGTTGACTTCATGAGTTTTAAGGATCTTGGCCTTAGCTTTGCCGATATCACTCTTTAACTTTTCTTCAACCTTCTCTGCATTCATCTTGAAAAGAGCAAACTCCTTGTTGAGACACTTAATCTCTTCTTGGAGAACTTTAGCAAAAGACTTGGTTGTAGTGAGCTTGGACTTCAAAGCCTCCTCCTGGGTCTCCGCCTTTTTTAACTTAGTCTTTGTATCCTTAAAAGACTTCCAGGAATCCTCAGCCAATTACAGCAATGTCTCGCTGGCCTTGGTAGCTTCAACCAAAGCTTGCTCGATCTTGACGCACTTAGCAAGAGCCTTTTGTGACTTGGTGTCAACCTTCTCGATTTTGTCAGCTCAGAATTACGCAATCCCCCATTGATGCCCAGGGACCAACTTCCCTCATCATGTTCCGGTATGATTGGCTGAGCATAGAAGAGACCGCATCCTTAATAGATAGGAAATGGAGGTGTCTCTCGATAACATAAGGAGTAGCAATTCGCATTAGCTCTATCCTTGGCCTTGTTGAAGGCCTTTCATTTTAAGGACTTGGAATCGCTATAGCGATAGTCGGGCTGGACGTAGGATGAGGAGGAGGAGCCCAATCGTCTTTAGGATGCTCTTTTTGTTGCTCTTTTTCTTCTCAACTTAAGCCTTTTTCAACTTTGGCCCTCTTAGCCTTCTCGGCTTGAGCCTTGATGGATTGGTAATGTAACTTGACCATAATTTCTATGTAGAAAAAAGAAGAAAGGAAAGGTTAGAAACAAACATAATCATAAGGAAAATAAAAAGTCTAAATGAAATAAACTCATGATCCAAGTCCTCTTTTGGAGTGTTGGGAAAGGGGAGATCCACCAACGTTTTACAATGAAGACCCCTTGAAAACTATAGAGTACATTCATACCTTCTTGATCAGAAGGAAACATGTATGAAACAGGTTTCCAAATATCTTTGGTGGGGGGAAAAGGTCTAATAGAAAAGAAATTGAGGGCTCCACTATCAGGTAAGATAAATCAGTTTTGACTGGGCTTCAGGGCACACTCGGAAGAAGTGACCCTTGAAATCCTTGTAAGAAGTGGTGAAGGGATCGATGATGCCTTTATCAGTAATGCCAGTAAGGGAAATCCAACCACCCTTTTCATTTTCTTTCATGCTATAATGGTGAAGAAATTTAGGAGCTATAGGAATTATGAAAAACTCATAACATAAAACCCTAAAGACACACATGGCCACCTAAGCATTCAAATGCAACTAGGTAGGGGCGACATTCAACTCTCAAAGAACATTGACCTCAAACTTGTCAAAAGTGAGAGTGAGGTGAAGATTAGATAAGAGAGTGAAGTACATATACATAAAAGAAGTCTCACTCGGAGAAGCACGCATAAAAACATGTTCATCCTTTAAGCAAGACTCAATGATCATCATGACAGAGCTCGATGAGTATGACCCAACTTCAGCTTGAAATCAGGTGTAACCCGAAAAGATGACATGGGAAACATCTTTTGGTCTTACTAGGTTTTCTAGATGGAGGAGGAAGAATGAAAGGATGGGGTACTATGACTTGCACAATAATAGCCTCTGAGTCCAAGTTGATGACATTATGAGGAGGATTAGGCAAACGTTAGAGTTTGGGCAAATCCCTTCTTCAACAGCGACGACACCACCAACAGGAATGTTGGAAACATGGTCATTAGAAGCATTGAAGTCCCTGTGACAGTGGGAAGGATTGTCATTATAACTTTCCTCGATTGGATGAACCTCCAGTAGAAGCATCTTACGCCCGTGGGAACGCTCAGAACCCCCATAAAAAAAGACATAATGAAGAATTTAAGGGGGTTGAGAAGCATACCTGGATGGAAAAGGGAGATGAACAGAGAAATGATCAGAAGAAGGGAGAAGAAAAGAAAAAGAAAGGAATAAAACTCAGAGACAAAAGTGAAGATGGAAAATGAAAAGATTTTCTTTCTTATAAGTTTCTGGAAGCTTCTGAGGACTAAAAGGACACGTCCATTTGGACCGTTAGATCTCTCCTCGAAGAGACAAATCAAAGGTTAGGAAATGTGTGACTTTTGGTTATCATGAAAGTGTTGTGAAATTCAAAGAACATAATCATTACACCTTTTTCGAAAACACGTAAAGGCATTTAATGTGCCTGAACAAATATAATAGTTGACAATATGTCATTTCAAATACTATGTCATTTGGACCCGATAGTGATTGAACAAAACTTATCTCCTTTTACGACTAAGTTAAAAACTTGACAAAAAAGGAAATCCCTCTTGGACTTGACTAAACTAGACCAATGATACTTGGACTTGGCTGGTAGATAGCAATGCTAAGGTTGAGGGCTTAAGATCATCTTTCACAAAGCTCTTATAGCCAACTTCATAGCTTGGAGAATATATGTACTACCCAAACTCAACAAGTCTCCGTACTCAGTGGTCACCCGAGTAGCTTACTCGAAATTAAGAGAATCTGGAAGATATAATTAAGATAAGAAGGAAACTCTATCTTTTACCAAAAAGATAGAGATATCTCCTAAAACCAAAAGTTATATGTTATTAGCGAAAAGATAAGATAAAAGGAGATCATCAAGGTTTAGGTAAAATCTCACTCCAACCTTCTTTCTGATACTTGCATACCTCTGTGCCACTAAATTGAGCATTGGAGTGTTTTCGTTGGTACATTCCATTACCGTTCGTAGAGGAGCTCACAGAGGAGCATCACCATGAGGAGGTTCTGCCATATTCGATAAGAACACCAACAATGTTAGATGGATCCAACTGCGTGTTTACTATAATTATCAAATTGATTCAATGCTTGAATTATACCCTATCTATTCTATTCTGGTGTTGTATCTTCTCATATGCACCATATGTGTGTATAGTTTAAGATTGAATATGTTTATTGGGGTGGGATCTGTATATATTCATAGACCTTTATGCTTGTCTCGGTGAGATATTTGTACAAAGTACTGGTACAAGGCTTATCAGGGTACATGTGTGTATTTTGGTGAGCACAACTTGTGCATTTTATTAATCAATTATTATTGCCAACAAAAAAATGAACCCTCCATTATTTTAAACAATCCACCATCACCTTCCATTTCTATCTATCTCTCTTTCTATCACATCATAAATTCTAACATATCTATATTTCTCTCTCTCTCTCTCTCTCTCTCTCTCTCTCTCACACACACACACACACACACACACACACACACACACACACACACACACACACACACACACACACACACACACACACACACAACGAAATAGGCGAGAAATGGCAGGGAAGGCAAATAAATAAGAGTGAGGTGTATATTTTCACTTCAATTAGTAGCGATGAAATAGAGAGGAAGTGAAGTTGTCTTCTTCACTTTACTAAAATAACCTTGTCTCTTTCACTCATGGTGTTTGTGCGGCTTGCTCCATGGTCATTTTATTACTACGATGTTGGCTGGACTTGCTCACTCATGACCGTGTTAGGCAACAAACACAAATGAAAATATTCAAAATATATAATCAATTATGTTTGGTCATATAATCAGAGAAATTATATCATGGTTCTGAACCACCATGTCAATTGTGGTCCTATCCAATTAAAATGTGACATGTGGACAACTAGGTTAGTAATTTGTACTCGCTAACAACTTCCAACTCTAGGCAGGTTAACAACGGCATAGTGGGAGAAATTATATCATGGTTCAGGACCACAACGTCAGTTGTAGTCCTAGCCAATTAAAACACGACACAGGTACAACTAAGTTAGTAATTTGTACTCACTAACCCCTTCTAGCTCTCATATAATCGACTATAACAACATGACATTATTAATTGTCATTTTCATATAATTAATTATATTGAAATTATAATAAATTGTATTTTTTTTGCTAACTATGATATTGGTACGAAATAACCTCCGCCAAAAGTAGTAACTAATCTTCGTCAGGGACCGTGAGCACACACAATGTGAGTTTTTTTCTCCCAACACAATTTATTCCATTTCCAAAGGTCAGCCAGAAATTGAACCATAGACCATTTGGTTAAGGGACATAAGCCACTATGTAAAAAATTCAACCTTGTTGGTTATATAATCGATTATATGCCATAACATAATAGAGAAGTGTGAAGGACAAAAATTTGCTGGCTATGTAAAAAAGATATTAGAGCAAATAAAAATCAGAGAAACGCTGTAACTGTTTTTGGCCTTTTGTTTTTACATCCCACTCCCACATCCTAGTTACAGGGATCGTCACATGAAACCGAAAAAAAAAGGACAAAAATTATAACTGTAATCCTAAAGCAACTTGTAAATACACGGTATACACTGCCACTAAATTTTCGACAAACTAAGCTGTTTTGGCATTTCATGGGGAAGATTCTCCATCTCAAAACAACCCCTCTCAGAAACAGAGGTAGTTTCCTCATTCAATTCTGCCATTTTAAGTTCATTTAATAAATATAAAAGGATAAAACGGTATCTTTTTTAATATTCTAATTTCTTTCCTTTCTTTTCTTTTAAACCAAAATCCTCATAATTTTAGTTTTACCTTTTTTTTTAATTTTTTTTCTTAAATCAGACAACTCATATTTTCACCTTTTTTTTTTTATCTATTTCTCTCTTACCTATTTTTACTTTCTCTATTTCTTTCCTCTCTTCTGAACAGACTCAAATGTTACATGAACCGTATTGGTCTCCAAGATCCGGCGAGAACATGGACCAGTCAAGTATCAACCATATATGCAGCTACTAGTTTTAAACATTATTGTAGCATTGTAGGATTTTGACTAATCAAACTAATTAGCGTCTTATCTTTCTCACTAGGACTTAGTAGCAGGAATCTTCTACTTCAAATTTTGGTTAGGGATATATATATATATATATATATATATATATATATATATATATATATATATATATAAAGAAAATCATATATTTTTGAGGAAGGGAATCATATGAACATTTTACCATTGATTGTAATAACTAACAAGTATAGTTGTGCAACTCTGGCAGTATTTCCTTTTGATCCCAGTTATAATATATACATTCTGGGGCAAATGGAGCTCTGTCATGTGAGAGGACTAAATAAAAATCTTCCATATTGCTGAATTTCTTAGTTTATACTCATCCAATCTTCTAATCTCAGGAAAACAAGAAGAATCTTGAGTACAAAGAAACATGGAAGAAAACAAAACTTGCCAAGTTTAAATATTAAGGGAGCAACAGTATTTTCAAACGCCTCTGACAAGCTAGCTAAGTATAGTCGGGTTAAAAATTGAAACAAGGCCCTATAGTTTATTGAGCAAGATCTTTTAGGTAATAATATAACTAATTAAGGTGTAAGGTTTTCCCATGATTGTACTGAAAACATGATGGCCTTTTAAAAATGGTAAAAGATGACAAAACAGAAAGGATTAGTCATACAGTATACTCAAGAAAGGTATTGCTTAGTGAAAGGAATTCTACTCTGCTAAATATATATGGTCCAGGTTGAAGATAAAAAAAATATTTAATTATTTATTTAGTTCTTATAATTTTTAAATTTATTTCTTTTAGTCCAAGTGAATTTTTTAGTTTCAAAAATTTATATTTTTAATTTTCAAGAGTTATTGTCGTTAAAATTCTTTAACTGACGGAGTTAAAAAAATTTAATGGAAGAAAACTTTTGAGAATTAAAATGTAAACTCCATGAACTAAAAAATTCGCTTATTAAACTCTAGGAATTAAAAAATCCACTTATTAACTATAAAGACTAAAAGGAATAAGTTTAAAAATTATAAAGATTAAATAGGTAATTAAACCAAAAAAATATATTGAAGAATGCTTGCAACTCTAACACTATCTTTTTAATATTCTCTTTACAATTGGCTGGAATTTATTAGAATTCACAAATTTTAGTAAGTCTTACTTCTCTTTTAACGTTTTTTATCTTAATTTAGAAATAAGTCATACAAAAATATGTAATTTTTAATAAATTTTAACCAATAATAAAGTATTAGAAAGATAAAGTTAGAAAAAGTGTTGTTAACATTTATTGATTAAATTAAAGTGGTTAAACCACAGTTTTGAATGACAAATCTGCAAACTTGGATTTAGAAGGTAATTGGCTCAGATTCACATGTCATATCACATGAATATGAATAGTTTAATGACTGTTTGAATATTGCAACATAGTCATGAACAACATTAGTCAATTGTCAATTATGCTCCACATGGTAGTTTGCGTGTGTCTTTGCTTTCCCTCCAACCCCACCTATCAAATTTTTCTTACCAGTTACCATTCACTTGATAATGGTATAATGAAAATTATGATAATCACATCATTAATTGAAAACTAACACCATTCAAAGCTGAACCCTTGACCCTCCCAAGTTTTCTATACGAACGTGCTTGTTGTCTAAGCAACTATATGTCTTTTCCCCCTGCAATATGATATATAATACTATAATGCAAGTACTGGTGAACCACGTGCATAAAGCATGCTCATGCCTTTTCATATATAACCCTGATCCAACTCTTCAAAATTATTAGTACTCTTGCATCTTACACTGCTTCTTGCTGAAACCATTCTCAATTTCTCATGAAGATCATCAGCTTCAGAATTTTGGCTGCTGTGTTGGCCTTGGTTCTTGTTCACTTTCTTTTGTTCTCTACTTTCTGTCTCCACCATGAACTAGGATTTTCAGGAAAGACAATTCTGTCAAAGAAGTTGCTATACTCATCTTTTGATTCTGTTTCCACAAGTATTAGTAAACTAAGCGGAAACAAGAAACAGACCAAGAAAGCTGTGGAGCCAAGCTTGAGGAAAGCACCAGCAAGTGTTCCAAATCCCACACAGAACAAGTAGGATTTGAAATTTCTTCTGGAGATCTTGTCAAGGAAGATTCATTGCTAGTTTATGTGATTTGATATTGTTTCTTTTACTTTGGCCTTTTTATTATGTTATATACTATTTTGCAAGGTTTTTGGCTCTTTTAGTGGTATTCTTCCTTTTTGTAAGGTTTTATTATAGCAATGCTGAAGGCTTTAGGGGATCAGGATGCTGGAAATGTACATAAGTGCTATAATTAAATAAGTGTAGTGAGAAGCATTTTGCTTTGCAAAGGGCAGAAATTTAATTCCTGGGTTGTAGATGTCAATTTTGATTTTAATCAAGAAAATGTAAGACTTCAAATTTGTTGATTTATGATTTTTGATCTAATTATCTCTTCCTTCTTTCATAAAAAATGTAACCAAATTGTTAGCCAAGGATTGCCTAGCCTCGCACCCTTGCTCCAGTTTGGTGCATGATATAAAGGATTTTGGTCTGAATGGAGGTGTGTAAACTTGGTCTTATACCTAGAGGGAGGGAAACCAACTTACTGACTTGCTTGCTACCTACGGGTTACAGCTTCAGGAGCAATTGAGAGTTTTCGAGTTTGTTTCATCTTTTATTTTTCTCACTGTATTAGCTGATGTGAACTCAACCGTGTTCCCACGGGGTTTTAGTTTGTTGCTTTGGGGCTTAAGCCCCATTCATTAAAAAAAAATAAAATCACATAGTATAATATTCATAATGATAACAAAGTTTTTTCTTTAAATATTTAATATAATTATATATTTATATTTAAATTTAAAATACTGGTTAAACTGAAACAATCAGATACTTGAATATCCATTCATAATAGTAAATTCTTTTTAGTATTTACTATTTCCATCGGTCTCTTGAAATATAATATGTCACTAAAAAAATGCTAGCTTCTTATTTAGTGTTATGAGGGGAGAGATATTTCGGGCTAGCATTCACATTTTGTGATGTAGCTTCTTATTTAGTATTATGAGGGGAGAGATATTTCAGGCTAGCATTCACATTTTGTGATGTAGTGATTCATGTGGAGCTTGTAAGTCTTGGATCTTCTTCATCAATGAAGTTTTTTGCTTCTTGAATATCAATGACAGCAGAATGGAGAAGGAAGAAAGATGATTGGAGATGCCACTTCAGGGAGAAGATGAAACAAGAACAAACTCACCATCATAAGAAATCATGGATAAGAGTTTGAAGGTAGGAAATGAATGGAGGGAAAAACAGAGAAGGAGCACAAAATTTTGTGCCTCAATTGAGGTTTGAACTTTGAAGTGTAATTCTTAAATGATCAAAGTTAAAAAAAATGCACACACATGACTTCTATTTATAGCCTTAAGTGTCACACAAAATTGGAGGGAAATTTGAATTCTATTCAAATTTCACTTGAATTTGAAATTGAATTTGTAGAGCTAAATTTTGGAGCCAAAATTTCACTAATTATGATTAGTGAATTTTAACTATGGTTCATCCCACTAATCCAAGATCAAGTCCAAGATTCTTCACTAAGTGTGTTTAGGTGTCATAAGACATGTAAAGTATGAAGGACATGCACAAAGTGTGACTATAAGATGTGACAATGAGGTGTAGCAAGAAAATATCACCTCCCCCTCTAAAATTTAATTGGATTGGACTTCTTCCAATTCAATTAAATTTATTTCCCAATACACATATCAAATATTCACTTAATGCATGTGAAATTACAAAATTATCCCTAATACGAAAACTAGTCTAGGTATCCTAAAATACAAGGGCGGAAAAATCCTATATTTCTAGGGTACCCTACCTACATTATGGAGCCCTAAATACAAGGTCCAAAAATAATGAAACTTTAATCTAATATGTACAAAGATAAGTGGATTCATACTTAGCTCATAAGTTCAAAATCTACCCTAAGACTCATGAGAACCCTAGGGCTTTTTCTTGCATCTCTGACTCAATCTTCTTAAAGTCTTCTATCCAATGTCCTTGGGGGATAGGATTGCATCATTTCACATGAACTATTTTTCTTTTAGGAACATATTTTATTTAAGTTCTTGGCTTCCACGCTTCACTAGTGAGGATTCATGGTACCAAGAAACGCCAAAGTCAAAATTAGCAGTGAGAACAAATGGAAAAGTAAGGAATGCACGTTTGATTATTGGCTAGTGTGTTGTTTGATCGTCTAGCCATGAACCTTTTAGGTACGAAAGTTGGCTTTACAACCCAAAAGATTGAAACATTTTGGAGTTTATAAGAAGCATTGTTTGGACGGCTTCATAAATTAGCTGGGATGGTAGGATCCAAAAGCTTGGATGGTCTTCTTCCTCCACTATTCATCATTTGAAAGTTATTCATGGTGAAATGAAGGAGGCAAAATTTGTCTAGGATATATGTCCATACATTATCTATTTTTGTCTTTTTATTTTTTATTTTTTCTGTTTTCTTTTTTAATGTGGCTATTAAGCTAAATTAAGTTTAATGTTATGTCATTAAAAAGTGGGAGAGGAATCTTTAGTGTTAGATGAGATGGACACGGTAGTCTGAAATGAATGGAATGAGCATAATTAATTTGAAGGACAGAGAATCATACTAAATTAATGTTTTATTTTTTTTCTTTTTCTAGTATTTTTTTCCTTTTGTTTTACAATTCACTAGCCAGGAGGAATATTGAAGACTAGATATAAACTATAAGAAGTAATGATCGGGTAAACCTGGCCTCATTTGCATTTATTATATTGGATTAATGGTATATTTTATTATTTAACTATATTATTTTATAAATTTCATCCTTAATTTTTTTTGTTGCAAATTCTACCATTAAAATTTTCAACTTTTATACATTTTCGATCATATTGGTAGAAAAACGGCTTTGTTTGGCAATAGTTTGTAACTTTTTTTAACAAACACATTAGCATCAATAAAATGTACAAAAATTAAAAATATTAGTGATAAAATTTGCAAATATACAAATTAAATGATAAAATTAACAAAAGAATAAAAAATTGGTAATAAAATGTATAATTAAATCTTTTTAGATTGAATTAGTTTGAGCTAATTAGGTTACATGCATACTGAAAATTTATTATTTTACTTCCACCCTTTCCGGGCCAAGGACCAATAGATGCACACATAGATTCACTTTTTCTATTTTTTTTCAAGTTTAATTTACAACCACAACAATAATAAAATAATTAGCAATTATTTCTAATCATCATAATATTGATGTGAAATAATCAATATCTATAAAAAATATACCTGATTATTTATAGTGAGACCTTCATTTTTAATCACTCATTATTTAAGAAAACCATATTCAATTTTATTAAAACCAACATTTTGATAATAATTAATGTACAATATTATTAAAATTATTAGTTAAAAAAAATATTAATTTTTTATTATATTTTGATATTATCATGCTATTATGTTAATATATTAACATATTTATAACTTATGAAGCTCATCACGAATATGATGTCTTAAATCTTTTTATTTACGTTGGTAAAAAAATCATTTTATTTATGATTTTTAACACAAGAATATAGTTCGGTGTGAAAGAATTTTTTGTTAACGTTTTAATAATAATAATAATAATAATAATAATAATAATAATAATAATAATAATAATAATAATAATAATAATATTATTATTATTATTATTATTATTATTATTATTATTATTATTATTATTATTATTATTATTATTATTATTATTATTATTATTATTATTATTCAATATTGAGTATAATTTTCACTGGGCTTTTACTTTTAGAAACTTATACTTTCTAATGAATATTTTTTTTACTTATAATTATAATCTATCTTGTGCATTTGCTTAAAAATAATTCTTTTCTAAACATTAATTTTCAAATATATTAAGTAGATATTCTAAATTTTATTTTTCAGAATATATTAAAAATATTTCTGAAATTAAATTCTGAAAGCATATTTTAAAAGTATTAAAATTTTAATATTTTGAAAACTTAATTTTGAAAATTTTAGGTCGTATTTAGCTGTATATGTAAAGGAGGTACCGATTGACTATCTTTTTTATTAGGAATAATATTGAGTAGGTTTGGATAAGATACTATATAACATGACTTTCTTATTTGACAAAAAAAAAATTGTACCTGAACATACCTGTGCAAATAGTAATCTTAATATTTATTTTTTCGTATACACACTTGTTATCTACACGTTATCAATATCTATATACTAAAATTGAAGTATGTGGAAAATACTAAAATATCCATGACTGAGAGGTTGACAACTGTCCAAAATTTTGATTTTTTGGTTAAAATACCCATAGCTGAGAGCTTGACACCTGTCCAAGTTTTTTGTTTTTTGGTCATTTATGCCCTTCTAGGTTGGGTTGATTTTCTGCCACCTTGCTGCCATGTGTTATTTTATGGTTCTATGATTATGATTTTAAGCCACGTAGCTTGGTGTGTTGTTGAGTGATTAGATTGTCGTTTGCAGTTTTGGTGGTTGGTGGTGTACGTGGCTTCTTTGTAGCGTTTTTTACTTCTTTCACTAGCAAGTTCCAAGCTGCTGATTGCATTTGTTTCACTTTTTTCATTTGTTTTTAGTTGGCTTCCGTCTTCAATATAGTTGTTCTATTATTTAGGATTTTGGCGTGAGGCTGTGGTTTTCAGTTCGTGATTTCCGTTCTTCTGTGGTTGAAGGTTCGAGTGCATGTTTATGTTCTTCTAGCACGTGTTATGTTCTATTCTTTATTGTTCACAAATTCTTGCTTTTCTTTTAGTTGGCCTGCATTTGTCAGTTGTTCTTTGGATTGCATTTACATGGTTTTGGATTGATCGTATTATTCCTTTAGAGCTATAATTGTTTGGTTCTGTTTTTTTGCTGTTTTGCTGAGTTGGCTTTTTTGTTTTTTGTCTCTTATCACTGGCTTCAATGGTTGGATTGTATTTACATGGTTTTTGGTTAATCATATTATTGTTCGTCTGTTGTGCATGTGTGTTTTTTGATTAACCATATTATTGTTTGTGTTGTGCATGTGTGATTTTGTCTGGTTTTTGTTGTTTGGTGATTTTGGTTTCTGCATGTTTATGTTGCTCTGGCACGTGCTCTGTTCAATTTTTTATTATTTACAAATTTTTAGTTTTCTTTTTGTTGGCTTCCATTTGTCTGTTATTGTTCGTTGGATTGATTGATAGTGTAATACTTTTTGTGGTATGTTGGCATTGATGGAAATCTTATTGCATGTGTGGTTTAAGGATGGGTTGGTATTCTGTTTTCCAAAAGCTGAACTTTGTTGTGTTTGTTTTTGGCATTTCTATTTGTTTGTTGATGGTTGTAATATTATTTGTTCAGAGATATAATTTTTGTTTCTGCTTCTCTGCTATTTGCTGATTTGGCTTTTCTTTTTTGGTTCAGGTTGTTGCATGTATTGGCTTAGTAGTTCAACGAATAGTATCATAGTTTTTATGGTATTTTGTCATTCATTGAAATGTTATTGCATGTGTCATTTGAGTCAGTGTTGCTATTCTATTTTTTGTTAGCATTATTTTCTATTCTAAATTGACAATCATTCTTTACATAACATTTGCATGGTTTTGGATTGATTACATTTTTCATTTAGAATTGGCAGGTCTATGTAATTTTATGGCAAGGATTCCTGACAAGATTAGGTCTATTGATGGATCAAAAGAAACGCTTAAGCTTGCTGTTAGGATCACCGATCTTTGGTTCGTTGGGACTCCTAACAAGTCTGAGCAAGCGGAAATGGTTTTTGTTGATTCAGAGGTATATTTTGTGCTCTCTATTTGATTGTTGGATTTTTGTTCATGTCATTTATTGATAATATAGTTTGCATATTTCAGGGTGATCAAATTCATGCTATTTGTAAATCGGACCACCTCAAGTCTTGGAAAGTTGATTTAAAAGAGAATTGCACTTATGTTATGCATAATTTCAAAGTTGTTAAGAATGATGGTCAATTTAGAGTGTGCGAACATGAGTACAAGTTATTTTTTATTGGAGTGACGGTTGTTAGAGAAGCTAATTTGCATGAACTGCCTTTTAAGGAATTTAGATTTGTTGAATTTGCAAATGTTGTTGCTGGCAATTTTGTGTCTGGCCTGTTGATTGGTGAGTACAGTCACAATTTGTGCTTTCATTTTGATCATAACTTCTTTGGGTTTTTTTCGATGACCTATTTTCATTTCTGGTGGTTTAAGATATTATTGGGGTCGTTGATATGGTGGTCTTTCGGTATGTTTCATCGAAAAATACCAGGGTTGTTTTTAGAATGAATGATTTGAGGTTATGGTTAATCACAGTTTTTGCTATCTCCTGTGTATATTTGGTTATTTAGAGTTTATATTGTCGAGAATTTTATTTTTCATTTTGCATGGTGCTTATGTCTATCTTATCCTTATGAGGTGATGGATGTAATGTTGTTTCTTTGTTGTAGTGGTGAAATTTTGTCTTGCACACTTTGGGAGAATTACTGTACTCAGTTCCTATCCTATTTGAATGAACGTGGGGATGATGGGCCGATGGTTATTATATTGACACATGCCAGAATAAAAGATGCACAGGGTAAGTATGATATTTTATTTGCTGATTTGGATACTCAATAGCTGAGTTTTGTTGTTGCTATTGTTGGCATTTACAGGAAGTTATCCAGCTTCAGTGAGCAATTCCTTCAAGGCGTCAAAACTATTGATTAATGATCCTATATTGGAAATTCAGGAATTTAAAGAGAGGTATTTTGTTTATCATCTTTGCTCTGTGGTTGTTAAATTCGTGTGACAATCGTCTTGACTGTTTTCTATTGCTTTATTCTATTTATTCGATTGGCTTAGGCTTTTAGATTTAGGTGTTGAGGTGAGTCGAGTTTTGCTACCTGGCGATCAAGCAAGCTCACAAGTTTCAGGGGGAAGTCAGCTATCATCAAAGGATTCGTTTCTTTCAAAGGCTGAAGCCAAAACTATTTTAGAAATCAATGCCATTTCTGAGGTGGACTTGTTATCTGTGTTTATTTTATATTCATTGCAGTTGGAAGTCAAATTTGGCTAGATTTGTTCGCATTCATATATTATAGCTAATGTGTCTAACAATGGCATTTTATTGTTGGCAATTTGATTGTTATGGCTTTTTAAAAGGACGTTGTTTGTGTTACGGTGGGGACTATTAGAAAAATAGTCATGGATAACCATTCATGGTGTTATCCAGCCTGTGCTCAATGTCATAGGAAAACTGACATCCAAACAGGACCATTCACATGTGGATGTGGCAAGGATAATGATCAACCTGTTCTGAGGTAATTGGAGTTTTAGTCCATTAACATGTTTTATTCAGTATTTTGTTTTTGACTGGCATCTAAATTGTTAGGTATAGAGTTGAAGTCATGGTTACCCAAAACAATGAGAGTAGCAAATTTTTGCTCTGGGACCGTGAATGTGCTGAATTGATTGGTGAAACAGCTGATGATGTGAATAGGGTCAAGATTGAAGTATGTTCATGCTTTATCATATGCTGCTTCTCATTTTATGTATTATATTTTGTTCTTCGAGTTGTAACTGGCAGCTGGTGAATTTGTGTTGTTTCTGGAAGGATGGTGATCTTGATTTGAATGCTTCCCCTCAAGCACTTGACAAATTCTTGGGTCATGTGCTTGCTTTTAAGGTCAGGATTCAATCAAAATTCAAAAATGCAGTTGTACTAAGATACTCAAAAGACCTGGATTTGATCAATGCTATTCTCGAGATGCTGCCTGATAGTGAGGTGTTCTTTTCTGATATCTATTTTAGTCGTTGTTGTCATGATGATATGATTCATGAGTTTGACTATCATAAACTTATATATGGTGCAGGCATGTTCCAAAATAGATCCTTCCAATGTTGATTGCAATGATGCTGCACATGCTGAATGTGTGAGTTAATGTTGTTGTCATGAACATTGATATCTTATATTTTTTTATTTACCAGTTTATGCTTTATGCAGCAATCTCTGTCTGTCATAGCTGACCATGATCCGGTTGCGGGATTGCCTTTAACACCCAAAAAGCGGATGTCATCTGATGAAGCCGATGATGAGTTAGGGAGCTCTCAAATTTCGCCAGCCTAACTATCATCTAACAAATTAACAAGACATTCTCATAAGAGCTAATTTAGCTGATTCCATATCCTTATTGTTGTGTTTTCACGCTGCTATTAAAATATTGGCATATTGAACAGACAATTATGTAGTTTTTGTTATCACTGCATTTGCACATTTGAAAATTGGTTTTTTTGGATTCATGCTTTTAGACGTTCTAAATTGAGATTTGTCCATATTGTGTTCCTGCTGTAGTATTGCAAGTTTTCTTATATTAAATATGGCATTGAAAACAATTGATTTTCCCAGTATTCTTTGTTTGGTTGTCCTCGATACAATTGAATTGTTGTTTATCATACCTTTGATGGTCTATATGGTTCTAACAAATTAATGGCGGAGTTAGCCTAAATAAAAAAAACAGTGAAGGAGATAAATTGGTGTTCAAATAACATCAAATATTAAAAAACAACCAAGGAGGAAAATTTATAGCTACGTTGGCGATCATGTTGCTACTCGATATTCTCACGTTTTTAATCTGTTTCTTGATTAACTGCTTAATGAATTCCATTCCCATCTGAATTGCGTGAAAATAATAGGAAAAAAACTAGATTAAGAAAAAAATAGCATGCAGAGGATTGTGTTAAATTTTTAGTTTCAGTTTTCCTTCTCAATCGAGGTGCTATTTAAATTAATCAAAGTTTCTATCCTGACATCATATTTCCTTATTTGGAATGTGTTTGCCATGAATGTTATCACTCCATTTTTGTAGCTATCACTGCTTTGCTAAAATCATGTGTTCGATATTTCAGTTGCAATTTTTAACTTCATTGATGGCTTACACAACTTTAATCTTGATTTTAACTACAACAAAGTAGAACTATATAAAACAGGTCTAATCTATGGCGAAGAGAAATCAAAGAAAAATTTGTGATGTGCTGGACAAGGTTACATAATGCCAAATAAAAGATGTAAAATAGAAATTTCATATTTCAAATTGAACACATGAGCTAATAGATTTGAGCGTACAAATTAAACAAATTTGTGTTAGTGAATGGAAAATTCATCAACATATATACAATGTCTTCGATTGCAAGCTTAGTAGCAGTTACAGAAGTCAATATTTCCGCCAATAACTATGATCATTTCTACCTTACCTATTTTCCATCATGGCCTTGGTTTGTGTGTTTAGATTGCCACCAGAGTCCTAAATAGACAATATCTTTCATTGCAAGCTTAGCAACAGTCCCAAAACCCAATTTTTGCCGAAACCAAGTGTCATGATTTCTATATTACCAATTTTGCTAGCTGTTGATGTTGCATCATAGTTTTGCTATGTCATCTACCTTTGGTCTCATCTCTTTACCTTACAATTCAGGCAATTATATCATTACCCTTTTTCAATATATAGAATTGGCAACATGCAAACATATCTAATCCAGGAAATTCCACCACTAATAGTCAGCCTATAATCCATAACCAATGAAGTCCCCCATCTCCAATTTATTTCATCATCTAATTTTATTGTAGTTTTTGCAGATTTAAAATAAGCATTTGGTCCTTCATTTCAACATAAATCTATTGTTTAGTTTATAATTCACCCAATTCTGCCTTTAGTCATTTTCAACATGCAGAACTATCAACATGCAAAGAGATCTGATTCTGCAAAAGCCAGGATCAACAGAAAACGTATTATGCAACAGAAGCGACATGGTCATGCTCAGTCATCTTCACAACCAACACTTAACTGCACTTCAGAATATAATAGTGAGACATCTCATATAGCATGTTCTGCAATAAATCAATTTACTTAGCTGCCTTAATCACATTTTCTTTTGTTTTTTCTCTATTTTTTAGTGATTGCGTCTGATTCATCAAAAAGTGAAGATTCTGAATCCACACAAGGTACTGAAAAAAAAATGTTTCATCTTCTTTTTTGCTATGGTTTACACATTGCTATTATATGTATTTCTAATTTATGTCACCACTAATAGTCAGGCTATAATCAAGAAACAATAAAATGCTTCATCCTCGATTTTTTCCATCTTCTAATTTTATTGTAGTTTCAGCACATTTAAAACAAGTATTTGGATCTTCGTTTGAATGTGAATCTATTGTTTAGTTCACAATTAACTCAATTCTGCCTTTAGTCATTTTCAACATGCAGAACTATCAACATGCAAAGAGATGTGATTCTGCAAAAGCGAGGACCAACATAAAACGTGTTATGCAGCATAAGCGACATGGTCATGCTCAGTCATCTTCACAACCAACAGTTAATTGCACTTCAGAATATAATAGTGAGACATCTGATATACCATGTTCTGGAAGAAATGAATTTACTTAGCTGCCTTAATCACATTTTCTTTTGTTTCCTCTCTATTTTGTAGTGATTGTTTCTGATTCATCAAAAAGTGAAAATTCTGAATCCACACAAGGTACTGAAAAAAAAATGTTTCCTGCTCTTTTTTGCTGTTTCAAATATTGCTATTATATATATTTCTAATTTATGCAGGTTCAGGCTCTAATTTTATGACTCCCTTCGAGGATTGTCAATCTCCAACTAATCAGCCTGTAATCAACACTGAAGGTAATGACTATAATTCGGATTTCCAGTTTCAGATGCTACTGTACATGTTCTTAAATTAATATTCAAAATTCTGATCATGATATTGTACTATGATATTGAACAATTTCAGGATATTCTGATCTTGGTGATCAACTCATCCAATGTAGATATTGTAATGCATAAATGTGGTATGATGAAAGAATATCAAAAAATAAGAATTGTCAGAATCCAAGGTTCAGTTTATGTTGTGGAGATGACAAAGTTGAATTGCCATTATTACAAAATCCACCCCAATATCTGCAACAACTTTTATTTCATGATGATACAATTGATAGTAAAAATTATCAACATAACTTGCGAGCATACAACATGATGTTTGCCTTTACTTCTGCTGGAATTAAGCAAGATAAAACAATTAATAATTCAAGAGGACCTCCTACGATCAGAATACAGGGGCAACCATGCCATAGAATAGGCAGTCTATTACCAATGCCTGGGAAAAAACCCAAATTTGCACAGCTATATATCTTTGACACAGAAAATGAAGTGCAAAATAGAATTAATGTCATGAGGTAGAAGTTCTTTTATTTCTGTTAGTGAGAAAATTATTCATTCACTTACAATAGTTTGTGCAGTTATGAATATTTTTAAATATTGTTTTTTCAGTCAATATTCCGGAATTCAGAATCATATTGTTTCAGCTTTAAGTCACATGCTCGATCAACACAATTCTCATGCTAAAAGTTTTAGAATAGCCAGAGATAAATTGGCAGCTGATCAAGCCAATAATATCAAATTGCAACTCATAGCTGCTCGGGGAAAAGATGGCCGTGTATATAATATGCCTAATGTTTCGAAAATTGTTGCACTTATTGTTGGCGATTTTCATCCAGGCTAAAAAAAGAGACATTATTGTTGAAACTAAAAAATGGAGAATTACAAAGAATCCATGAACTTCATCCTAGCTATCTACCACTACAGTATCCTCTACTCTTTCCTTATGGAGAAGACGGACATAGAGCTGACATACTTTATCGTTGTACTTCATCCAGCAAAAAAAGAAAGCAAAACCGTCTGACAATGAGAGAGTGGTTTGCTTATAGACTTCAGTCTAGGTCAAATGAAGCACAGACTTTATTGCATTCTCGAAAATTATTTCAACAATTCATTGTTGAAGGTTATACCATGGTGGAATCTGAAAGACTTAGCTATATCAGAAACAACCAAAAGAAGCTTAGAGTTGATAAGTATTCTAGCTTACAAACTTCATTGGATACTGGAACAGCTAAAGGCTTAACCAAGGGAAAAATAGTCATCTTACCCTCAATGTTTGTTGGGAGCCCACGTTATATGGATCAACTTTGCTTTGACGGTATGGCAATATGCAGTCATGTTGGTTTTCCAGATCTTTTTATTACTCTAACCTGTAATCCAAATTGGCCTGAAATTCGTAGATTACTTTCACCTTTGAATCTCAAACCGACAGACAGGCCAGATATTGTATCACGAATTTTCAGATTAAAATATGAACACATGCTGTCAGACTTAACAAAGGGTCAATTACTGGGAAAAGTGGTTGCATGTAAGTTGATCGTCATTTTTATACTTAAATACAAATATAACTTGGTCGTTTGGTCATTTTTGTTTGTTGTATAACGCAGATATTAATGGCTAAAATATTACAATTTAACCAACGCTTTTACATATATGAAATACAGAATTATACTTACCATCATAACATTATCTTTTGTGAATCACAGATATGCATTTTATAGAGTTTAGTTGATCATCAGTTTTTATACTTAAATTAAATACAAATATTAGTTGGTCATTTGGAGATTTTTCTTTGTTCTATAACGTAGATATTAATAACTAAAATATTACAATTTAACCAACACTTTTACAGATATGAAATACAGAATTATACTTACGATCGTAACTTTATCTTTTGTGGATCACAGATATGCATACTATAGAGTTTCAAAAGCGAGGACTCCCTCACGTGCATTTATTACTATTTCTACATCCAGACAATAAATATTCATCTTCAACTGACATTGATCAGATAATATCAGCTGAAATACCTTCCCATCAAGATGACCCAGAACTCTACAGATTGGTGGAGAACCATATGATACATGGCCCATGCGGAATTTTACAACCCAACTCTCCATGCAGTCGTTTTTATCCTAAACAATTTCAGCCTCAGACTCTTTTGGATTCAAACGGTTATCCAGTCTATCGTAGAAGAAACAATGGTCATTCAATTTCAAAGAATGGTGTTATCATTGATAACAGATATGTAGTACCTTACAATCCAAAATTACTGAAAAAATAACGGGCTCATATAAATATTGAATGGTGTAATCAAAGTACTTCAATCAAATATTTATTTAAATACATAAACAAAGGCTATGACAGGGTGACTGCTGTTATGCTTTCTGATAGTGATAACGCAGCTCAAAATGTAAATATTCAAAATGATGAACTTAAAGAATATCTAGATTGCAGGTAATGTCATCTTAACCTGCATAATTTATTATCTCACTATTATTTTTACTAACCAACCTATATCATAGATACATTTCTCCCTGTGAAGCTGCTTGGAGAATATTTGCTTTTCCAATCCATGGCAGAAAGCCTGCTGTTGAGAGACTGTATTTTCATCTTCCAGATCAACACAACATTATTTATGAAGATCATGATGATATAGACGATGTACTATCGAAACCAACTATTTTAGATTCAAAATTCCTAGCTTGGATGAACACTAATGAAGATTTTGATGAGGCCAGGAATATAACTTATTCGCAATTTGTGTCAAAGTTTGTATATAATAAAAGAAACAGACCATGGCAACCCAAAAAAAGGATATACCATTGGAAGACTCATATGGGTACCACCAACAACATGAGAATTCTTTTATTTAAGAATGATGCTTGGCAGCTGCAAAGGACCTACTTCATTTGAGGATATCAGGACTGTTGCGAATATCCAATATCCAACATATAGAGAAGCATGTTTTGCAATTGGCTTTCTACAAGATGACAGAGAATATGTTGAGGCAATCAAAGAGGCCAAGGACTGGGGCACAACTAATTATCTAAGGAAATTGTTTGTATTAATTCTGTTAACAGGTGCCATGAGCAAACCTGAAGAAGTTTGGAATCAATGTTGGCATTGGCTAGCTGATGACATCGCATATCAATATACTAAATCAACAATCAACTCAGGTAGGCTGTAACAGTTTTTATGTTCCACAGCAATGGTCACAATCATTCACTACCAACTTAATTTTTATTTTTTATGGACTAACAACTTGCTTTTTTTCTTAGAAGTACAGATCAATGATGATACTCTTAGAAATTTGACATTGATTGAAATTGAACAACTATTGCACATAAACCAAAGATCACTAAAAGACTATCCTACAATGCCATATCCTCAGGATATCAATCTCGCATCCTACCTACAAAACAACTTGGTATTATCAGAACTCGACTACAACCATGATGAAACGAGATCAGAATTTGAACATCTTTTTGCATCCATGACAGGCAATATACCTATTCATATATTATAAAATCTATTAATGACAGTTAACATCTTATAAAAAATGGTCATTGCGAATTATAAATTATATTGATACTTTTAATATTCTATTAATAACAGGCAATCTACCCTCACGTAATTGTTTCCATCAATGACTAAATTAATCTTCATTTCAATATAACATCAGCTTACCTATCAATGCAGATGAACAAAAAACAATTTATCATAGAATTATCCAAGCTGTCAACAACAATGAAGGTGGAATGTTTTTTCTATATGGATTTGGAGGCACAGGAAAAACATTCATATGGAGAACATTAGCAAGTTCATTGAGAGCAGAAAATCAAATTGTAATTATTGTTGCTTCTAGCGGAATAGCCTCTCTATTATTACCAGGAGGCAGAACTGCACATTCCAGATTTAAAATTCCTGTACCAATTTTTGAAGACTCAACATGTAATATCCATCAAGGCATCGAATTAGCAGAATTATTGAACCAGACAAGCCTAATAATTTGGGATGAAGCACCAATGGCCCACAAATTCTGTTTTGAAGCGCTTGATCAAAGTTTAAGAGATATTATCACAGATAAATCAAAGTCAAATCAAATATTTGGAGGCAAAGTTATAGTATTTGGTGGAGATTTTCGCCAAATACTACCAGTCATCCCAAGAGGAATGCGCTCAGACATTGTAAATGCAGCAATCAATTCATCCTATCTATGGGATTCGTGTGAAATATTGACCTTGACAAAAAAACATGCGCTTACACAGCAATCTAGAATCAGTTGATGAACAAGAAACTGCCACATTTGCAAAATGGATTCTAGACATTGGAGATGAAATTATAGATGATGAAAATGATGGTTATGCTACAATTCAAATTCATGCTCATCTACTCATTACTCAATATGATGATCCAATCAGTGCTATAGTCAAATCAACATTCCCAGACTTAGATCAGCACCACAATAATCCTGAATTCTTTAAATCGAAGGCAATACTAGCTTCAACAAATGAAACGGTAGAACAAATCAATGATTACGTGCTATCCTTCATTCCAGGTAATTATATCATTACTTATTTAATTGTCACTTGCTCAGACAAAAATATAACCATTGAAATTGTAATTTTGCAAATCATAGGTGACCACATGGAATATCTAAGCTCTGATTCCATTGATAAATCAGAAACCAATGAGAATTCGTATTTCCAATCAATTACTACTGAATTCCTTAATTCATTGAAAACATCCGGTTTGCCAACTCATTCTATCAAACTTAAAATTGGAAGTCCTATAATGCTGTCAAGAAACCTCGACCAAAATCAAGGTCTATGTAATGGTACTAGATTAGTGGTAACAAAGATGACAAAACATGTAATTGCAGCTGAAATTATCTCAGGTAAAAACATTGGCCTCGCTGTTTATATTCCAAGAATGTCAATGTCTCCTCGACAATCACCCTGGCCGTTTAAACTATTAAGAAGACAATTTCCGATTATGCTATCTTATGCAATGACAATAAACAAGTCACAGGGACAATCACTATCCATGGTTGGACTTTATTTGCCGAAACCTGTATTCACTCATGGCCAATTATATGTTGCATTGTCAAGGGTCAACTCAGCAAAAGGATTAAAAATTTTGATTCATAATGATGAGCAGAAAAGCATGAATTCCACCACCAATGTAGTATACAATGAAGTGTTCAGAAACATTAAAAGTTAAATTTCAGTTGTTTAATATCATATTCAATTCTATTGTCATGCTTTTTAAAATAGTTCTATTCTTTAATAATCAATTGTTCAATATTATGTTATCACTGCATTATATAATTTGAGTTATTACAACCTTCAATACAATTCAATTGATATTAAATATTGAGAATTGACAATCAATTTCAATTCTTTTCTGATGCTTTCTGAAACAGTGCTACTCTTTTGTGATCACTTCTTGTAGACAATTCCATTGATTTTAAATACTAAGAATCCACCAAGAATAACAACAACCAATCTATAATTTTTTAAATAACAATGACAATTCCATTCATATCAACACTTTCACATAGACACACATCGAGAAAAATACATATATATATACACGTGGTTTTATTAATACCAAAATATGCTAGATCAGTTAAACATCTTATCTTTTAAATCACATTATAAATAAAAAAAAACTAAGGATAAATAAGGCTGACTAAGTAGCGGTAGTAGTAGTTAGTGGACTACAATCCTTTGATCTGTCCGGGAGAATTAGAGTCCTCACAGAAAATCCTTTTCATTTTGTTTTAATTTATTTCAGTTTGAATTTCAATTTTTTTACTCTATCTTGCCTATTCTTCTCTATTTTCTAACGTGCCTCCATTTTACTGATTTTTTAGAAACTGCACACACAACAGTTTCACAGGGGCATTAATTGAGAAGATATGGGTGATGGCAGAGTTGATACTACAATTACTTCAAGCACGGGAACGTGTAAAATACTTTAATGATTAGGTGAACTTTACATTATTAATCTATTAAGTCGAAAACCTCATGGAAAAAATTAACGAATTTAAGGCTCAACTATTATATGCACACCACAAACAGCACTAAAGTCCAATCACTTCTGAAACCATTCAGAAAAAACCGTTCGGTTACTTCCACAACTATTCACGTTGAGGTTCTTCATATCATCACTGCCTTTCACATTCAAGAAGCAACTATTCACTTACACCATTTCCAACATAAACCTATCGCCACTTATGCCATCGAAAAGATAAATCAATTAATCAAGTGCACTCAACTATTAACCCATATTACTCGTTCCTCTACAAACATCATCTTAACATCACATCACCATACTTTTACTTCAGAAAAACCCAAGATGAGTACCTCATCCTCCACCGCTTCAACCAAAGTAAGGAGCCACTCTTACAAAGTTTATATCTTCCAATGCATTATTTTTTCAGTTTAAACTTTTGACATTAGCAAATCTTTTGTTTATGCAGATCAGATATCCAATTGTGAGACCACCTGCAATCATGCAATTCAGAGTAGCTTTCCACAATGACCAGGTTATAGTTTAAAAAACAAAAAGCTTTTTTTCCTTCCCTTGCATCTATTGGTTATTGCTTACATTCCATTTGCATGGTTTTTGATTGATCATGTCATTTCTCTTTGTTCTGTTTTTTCCCTGTTTCCTGCCTTGCGTGTTCTGTTTTTGCCTATTTCTGCTGACTTCCATGCTTCCATTGCATTTGCATGCCTTTCAATTCACCACATTACTACTTTAAATATATAGCATTTTGCTTTGACTATGGATTTCGTGTGGAAGTTTATATCATTTTCATTTAGTTCCTTTAACTTTTTTCATTTTCTCTTTTGACATATTATTTCTTTTCATTCATTTTCTTGCTTTTTATATTCAGACATTCATAGAGATACCCCCATTTTACCATGAACAATGGGCACCCAATTACCTACACGAAGTTTGGTTCAAATACAATGGAGCAACCTACCCAATACGGGTCCAACAACACCGAGGCAGATATTTTTTTACAGATGGACTCTGAGACGTCAGGGCAGATTTAAAAATCTACGAGTCTATTATCATCAACTTCTTTGCCTGCGATGATAACACCATCTTTGATCTACATTTTACACCTCCCCTAAATCAACAGACATGTGGTAGACCAATACTTCATTCCCGTGTACATGCCTGGAGAACTGAAATTACCCAATGTATACTGGGTGCTCCCCAACCACTGGTAATATACAATCACATTAACTTGCATTATTATGAGAATTTCAATAACATTATTAATCACTATAAATGATCCGCAGGAAATCCCATCACATGCAAGGAAATATCTGAAACAATGTGAGAATCACTTGACAATTTTAAGGAAGAATGCACCTCCTTTGCAATGGGACGTCGTTACACTTGACCGCGGCAATAAAGATAAAAGTATCGTCCGGCCATGGTACAAGTTTCTCAGGGAAAATGATTTCCATCATGGAGACGAGGTATCATTCTATTACCGGCCACATGAAAGAATTTGGGAAATAGTCATCAGAAGAGAAAGGAAGTGGCTATAATTTTTGCTTTATATGTGATTATATTTTGTTTTATATGTAATTATGTTTTGTTTATTTTCTCTGAACAATCTCCATTTCATCAACATTATAATTATATATCAATTTAATATTCAATTATGCTCCTATAATTGCAATTTTATTAACCAAGTGACCCATGCGTATGCACGGGTTATAGACTAGTTTAAGTATAAAATCAATAAAAAAATACTACAACTGATATAAAACAATTTTTAAATCCTCCAAACATAATCTTAAGTCATCCAAACAAAAATGATACAACATAATCAATGTTAAATATAATGTTGTTGCATTACATTCATACCAAGATAGATGTGAAGGCCTGCGTTTGATTATACATAACGAATACACGTTCAATTGTAAAATAGAAATTTGAGTTTTATAAGGACTAAAATTTAAAATTTGAAAAATGAAATTCTGCATAAACTATAAACTTATTTAATCCTAAATTTAATTTTTTATGTTAAACATAAACTAAACTATGTACCAAAAAAAAAACTTAAACTAAATCAACGCATGACACCTACTATTAGGGAGTTGCTACGTGCACCCAGCAAAATTGCTGGGGCACCCAGCAAACAGTGAATGGGCAATTATGCCCTCTGAGAAGGCTATTTCTGGAAGAACTTTCTTCCGGAAAACTTTCAGAAGACTGTGTTTCTGGACAAGTTCCAGAACAACGTTCTTCCGGAAGATTTCCGGAAAAGCAGTCTTCCGAAATACTTCTTCTTCCGGAAGAACGTTGTTCCGAAAGTTTTAATTTTTTTTTTTGGTTTGTTTAAAATGCTGTATTTTCCTAATTATTTGATTTTAATAAATAAATTAAGTTACAAAATAAATAATATTATTATACATAAATTATTATTAGTGAACATAATTATGACTAATATTTGTAATTCCTTTTTTACGCGCATGTAAATGTAAATAATAATTTGTGTGACAATTTAGTATAATTTAAAGCATAAAAATTAATTAATTTGTATATTTTATAAAAAAAATAATTATAATTTGTATTGCAAAACTTAATATATAATAAAAAATAATTATAATTTTATAACAACGTGAAGTAAAATAAATTTCATTTTATAATAATAACAAAATAAAATAATATTTAATGTATATGTAATGACGATTTTGCCCCTGGTTGTTTTCTTTAAATTTACTGCGCTTTCACCTTCATGTCCGTCTTCTTGCTATTGTTATCCTTTTCTGTAAAAAGCTTTTGTGGTGATCCCGTGAAAGACGTTCCAAAACAAGCGATTTGGTGGTCCCGTGAAGCAGTTGTTCCGTGTTTGAAGTTGTTTTGGTTGTTGTTGTACGTATTTTGTCGGAGGTACGCATTTATCGGTTTTTTTTTCGTGTTTTCTGGCGAGTTTTAGAGAAGATGAACAGTAAAAAACTATTTCCGAAATTACTTTTTACTGCCAAAGGAAGTAGTTCCGAAATGAGAATGTTGAACTTCCGGAAGAACTTCTTCCGGAAATTCAGTTTATTAACAAATTTTTTTAATTGTGCTTTAAAATTTATATATATATATATATATATATATATATATATATATAAATGAATATTATCATTTATAATATCTATATTGTGGATATAATTGGTTTAATTAGGTATAATGATTTTGGTATAATATTAAATTATTTAGGTAACATAATTGTATTTTGTTGTAGTAAAAAAATATTTTATTAGTTGTTTAATATAGTGTTAAGTTTAGTTTAAGTAAATAATGTAGTTATAAAGTTAGAATATATTTGTATTGGTTGTTAATATGTTTGTTAGTTAATATATAGTAAATTTTTGGATGTGGTTATATGATAATTTGAATGCACTTATGTATGATGCATATGTCCTTAAGATGGACGAAGATCAATGGAGGTATGACTTTGCGATGTCACAAGAAGTTCGTATGGATTATAATTATGATAATGAAGAAGAATGTGGGGTGAATGAACCACATGTGGATTGTTCAAATGCTTTTAATACGTCTCAGGTAATCATAGATAATTTGAGTCATTTGGTTGAATTGATGTTTTGTATAAAAAATAATATGTTTGGGTTGCGTTGTAGGTATTCGGTACTCGAGATGATGTTTTGCAATGGGTTCGAACAGTTACCCATGAAAATGGATTTGTTGCAGTCATTATGAGGTCTGACACAGAGACCGGTAGCAAAGGAAGAAGTTCATTCGTCTTAATTGGGTGTGAAAGGAGTGGTACATTCAAGTGCAGGAATAAAGAATTCGTTAGAAAAGATACTAGGAGTAGGAAATGTGGTTGTCCCTTCAGGCTTCGTGGGAAACCAGTGCATGGAGGGGAAGGTTGGATGGTGAAGTTGATCTATGGGATTCACAATCATGAATTGGCCAAGTCCTTAGTTGGACATCCATATGCTGGGCGATTGACTAAGGAAGAAAAGAAAATTATTGCTGATATGACAAAGTCGATGGTGAAACCAAAAAACATCTTGCTAATGTTGAAGGAACACAATGCCAACAATTGCACCACGATAAAGCAAATTTACAATGCAAGAAGTGCATATCATTCTTCAATAAGAGGAGCTGATACCGAAATGCAGCATCTGATGAAGCTTCTCGAACGTGATCAATACATTCATTGGCATAGATTGAAGGATGAAGTTGTGGTGCGTGATTTGTTTTGGTGTCACCCAGATGCAGTAAAGTTATGCAATGCATGTCATCTGGTGTTTTTTATAGACAGTACCTACAAAACAAACAGGTACAGACTCCCACTATTTGACTTTGTTGGAGTGACACCAACGGCGATGACATTCTCTGCTGGGTTTGCATATCTGGAGGCTGAGCGTGTTAATAATATTGTATGGGCTTTGAAACGATTTCGATGCCTATTTTTAAGAAACGATCGCCTCCCTGTTGTTATTGTCACTAACAGAGACCTAGCACTGATGAATGCAGTGAAAACTGTGTTCCCCGAGTCTACTAATTTGTTGTGCAGGTTTCATATCGATAAGAATGTGAAGGCGAAGTGCAAATCTTTAATCGGTGAAAAAAATGTGTGGGACTATGTAATGGATAACTGGGGTACTTTGGTTGATTGTCCGTCCAAACACCAGTTCCATGAGTCACTTCAGAAGTTTCAAGTTGCTTGTTCGCCTTGGCCGATGTTCACTGACTATGTTAACGACACATGGATTATCCCCCACAAGGAAAAATTTATTACAGCATGGACGAATAAGGTCATGCACCTAGGCAACACAACAACAAACAGGTATTAAGAACTGATTTTATTTGTTAGTAAGGATTAGTAATAAATGGTATTTAATTGTTGTATATTTTGATGTTTGTTGTGTATTTTAAATGTAGGGTTGAATCAGCTCATTGGGCTCTCAAAAGAGTACTACAAAATAGCGTTGGAGACCTATGTAGTGTTTGGGATGCCATGAACAACATGATCACGCTGCAACACGTCGAAATTAAAGCATCCTTTGAAACCATTATGTATGTGGTTGGGCATGTATATAAAAAAACCTTATACAAGAGGCTTCTTGGGATGGTTTCAAGGGACGCTTTAAATCAGATTGCTTTTGAGATTGACCGTCTACGTTATCTCGGCAACAATCCCTCTTCTTGTGGTTGTGTGATGAGAACCACGCACGGTCTTCCTTGTGCATGTGAGCTTTCTAGGTATACTGCTGGCAGCATCTCATTGGAGTCAGTCCATATGTTCTGGAGGAGACTTTGCTTTTCAGTCCATATGTGTCTGGCAAAGTAACTCTGAAGAGTAAACACTGAGAAATTACATACCCTGATCATAACTCTATGCACCCTCCTCCGTCAAAGGTCAACACTAAAGGTGCACCGAAGAAACCGATGAAAAGAAGTCAAAGATCCACAAAGCGTGATTCGTCTTACTGGGAGTATGTTGATGCTTTTCATTCTGTTCAAAGCAGCAACTCTCCAGTCAAATGCAGTGCATCATGTTCTGAACCGCCTCAGCCAACAAGGATCATCCCGATGTTGGATCAATTTGCGCCATTCATTCAAGGTTTCATTCGTGACATTGTGGATGTGAAAGCGGACGGTAACTGTGGATATCGGTCCATTGCCGCTTTATTAGGTATGTGGGAAGATTTGTGGCCGTTAGTGCGTAATGAATTGATTAAAGAACTTGGCAGGTGGTTGCATGAGTACATGAACCTCTTCGGTGGCACAGAGAGATTTGAACAATTAAAGTTGTCCCTACTTGTTGATGGGTTTTCGAAGGTATGTTTTTAGGTTAATTTTTTTAATAACAAACTTTAAATTACTTACATGTGTATGTTTGGTTGATTCAGGTTAGTGTGGACAAGTGGATGGATATAACGGAGATGGGATATGTGCTTGCATCACGGTATAACGTAATCCTTGTATCGTTGTCCCGACAACAAAGCATGACATTTTTTCCTCTTAGAAGTCAACCACCACCTGATTCTTCTGGGCACCGCATGATATGTGTCAGTCACGTGTTTGGAAATCATTTTGTTCAGGTACATTGAATATAGTTAGTATAACAATTATGCAATGACTTCGCTGGTTCATTTGACACGGTCACTGCATGATATAATCTTTGTTCTTGTAAATTATGATCGAATCATAATTTATTATATATGATAATTACTTTAAATATCTTACTAACACATAATTATGAATTATGAATGATTTTAAAAACATTTATTTTTAATGTAATTCTTACGAACAAAACTCATGATTTTAGGTTCCCTTTTTTTAAAAATAAATTTAAAACACTCGAAAACTTCGCTTAAGGACCACGATCTGAATCACAATCCATACGTCAGTTAATATCATAAAATAATAAACTGTGCAAAACAAGTCAACTATATTAAACAAAAAACTGTAATAATTACAATTATTCATGTCAACTACAAGACAAAAAATAAATACAATAATCAATGGTCCGTGCGGCATCTCTGACGAGCCCTGACACTTCCATCAGCACTGCCTCCCCCACTGGCGATCGTCAGGCAGTCCTGCATAATCTCATATAACTCTGTGCCAGCAGTGACCATCCTAAGGTTGAGCACACGCTCCAACCTCTGTGCAATCGCCTCATATCCATCGTAATCATCCTGTTACAGTCATTAAAAACATTTATTATAAAATTTAAAATAAATAACAACGCATCAAACATTAAACGCGCAAAAAATCTTACCACATGTGGAGGGGGGTCAAATGCCACTGGAACCTGGGGGCTGGGCGGCTGTATGTAGTCCTCAGGGTCTGCAGCTGGTGCATCTCTCGGCTAGTCACCTGCCTGGGTCGGTATCATGAATGGGTGAGATATGCGGAAAAACCACTCCATGTAATCCACAGATACCTGTCCAGGCACTAGACAAAGCTGACCCGCAGGTAGTACGTGCTCCGCAAAATGCATCCACCTATCATTTATATCATCGTGTGACAATCGAGCACTAACAGGCGGCGAAGGGATGCACCCAAACCTCATTTTTTTCATAAAATCTCAAAAACAAAATAATCAAAAAAATATAATAATAATTCATTTTTACAAAAAAAAAACAAAACAATTTTTGTTTAAAAAAAAATAAACTTTTCGGAAGAAGTGGTTCTTCCGGAATGTTTCCGAAAGAACCACTTCTTCCGGAAAGTTCTTCCAGAAATCTCAAAGGTCTTCCGGAAAGTTCTTTCGGAATTTCGGAATTCTTCCGGAAGAACTACTTCTTCTGAAAATTTTTCGGAAGAGGTGTTCCGGGAGACTTCTGGAAAAAGTGTTCTTCCGGAAGACGTTTCGTTTCTTCCAGAAGAACACTTCTTCCGGAATGTTTCCGGAACAGATTCTTCTGGAAGTTCCGGAAGAACCCCTAACGGGTCTTTCGGAAGCCTCCGTCGTGAGCCCCCTTTCCCCATTTTTTCCGGCGTCTTCTCCTCTCGTCTTCTACCCTAAGGTTACTATCCTAAGGTTCCATTGCTACAACAATGTTGTATCATACAAGCAAAGGGAAGTTAGGGAGACTAACCTCGTTCGCGGAGAAGAAGACGAGCTTCGCGCTTGGCTTGCGGAGAAGAAGCAGTTCACAGACAGGGAGAAGAAGCAGTTCGCGGAGAGGGAGAAGAAGCTTCACGAAAGGAATGACCAGGAAGAGTTTCTTCCGGAGAGGGGGGGCTTTTTATAATTTTTGGTTAAAGGGCAAAATGGCCCATTCATAAAAATTGCTGGGTGCACCAACAATATTGCTAGGTGCACCTAGCATTTCCCCTACTATTAATTGTTCATTAATCTGGATTTCGGCCCGTTAAATTGGGCCAGAGAATGTTTGAAAGTAGATGGGGCCTGCTATTGCCACTTACCCTTCCGACTTTCCTACACCCCCAACCTTTTTCCTTCCTTGGACATATCTAAGTAAGGTTTTTTTAACCCAATGATTTTGTTGACAAAATACACAATAGAAACATAATTTCTTTGTGTATTTTGCCAACAAAATCATGTTTTGAGTTGTGTAATATTTTTGAATCCCTCTTACACAATAGAAACATATTTCCATTTTGTTAAATTTTAACGAAAAAATTGTAATTAATTTAGACATATGTTACCATTTTTAATTTTAATCAAATAAATTATGATACAAATTAGTATCATAAATTGATTTTATGACTGTTAATAAGGGAAATTCATATAATAATTAATTTAGTTACATTTATGAATGGTAATTTCTACCCAATTAATTCATTTTTAATTAAAAAAGATACTTATTACTATTAAAAATGATAAATTATATCATAATTAATTTGATTGTTTTTTTAAAAAAAGGTAACTTGCATTTATAATTAACTAAAAATTCATAAAAAACAAATAATGGAATTATGTTTATGTTGTGTAAAAAGGATGTTAAAAAAGTACACAATAAAAACATAATTTATTTGTGTATTTTTTTACACTTTTCTTTTACATAAATGAAAACATAATTCCGTTATATATTTTGCCAATCGAATCATGTTTTTATTGGAAGGACAATTTTTTCAAAAAAATGCAAAAGCTACCACGAGAGTAGTGGTATAGCAAAGTTGATAGTGCTAATAGTGGTTCCCAAGTAGGACTTGTAAAGTAGTGTGTATCCAATTATATATTTTGCCAATCGAATCATGTTTTTATTGGAAGGACAAATTTTAAAAAAAATGCAAAAGCTACCACGAGAGTAGTGGTATAGCAAAGTTGATAGTGCTAATAGTGGTTCCCAAGTAGGACTTGTAAAGTAGTGTGTATCCAATTATACTTTCGGGATTTTTTTTTTTTAGAAAACACATATTTTGATGTGTAATTTATGGGTTTTATAGTTTTCATTCTCATTTTCAATTTAAATACCTTGATTTATAAGTGCAATTTTCGGTGCCTCTCCTAATGGAACCTCTTGCTTTCAACATTTAAATATTACCCAAACTTAAACTTCATGTGGTACAATATTGTTAGTCTGAAAATGTGGTACAATATTAGGGTACTTGCTTCAAGTTTAGACTTTCTTTTTATTCAATTGTACTCTTAGTCCTTTTATTGTGATTAGAACATTGGTTTTCAATAATTTGTCTACAAATTTAATTCTCTTTTTAATTTATTACAATTATCCCTTCTAGCATTTTTTTTCTATACTTAAAATTTTTAAATCTAGTGACATCGTTATTTATCAATGCAAGTTCCCGTGAAATTCAGATAAATATATGGTAATATTTCACGGAACTTTTGTTTTTGGTTGGAAAAAGTGCAGGACCGTGTCCAGATAAATTAGGGCCTAAGGTAAAATTTCTAAAAAAAAATCTAATGAAATATTAATTATTAATTTTTATATTAATCTTTTAGTTTTTTACCTGTAAAATTATTTATTAATGTTTTATAATAAAGTAATTTTAATATTTCACTTTTAATAGATAAAATAGTTAACTCATTCAATTTATCTTATAATATTGTTGATCTTAGATAGGATTTAAGCAATTTTAATTTTAAAAAACTTTTTTCAATGATAACAATTGTTACTAGTATTGTTAATAATATTCTATAAGCAATGCACACATTTAAAAAAAGAATCTAATCATTTTATATAGTTTAATACTTCTATTTGAGTGTTAACTTTTTTTTCATATTTCTCTCAATAATTTTAATTCTAAAAATAAATCAAGACCATCAATATGTGAATGCTCATCACATCTTAAATTTTTTTCAAGATTAATACAATATTTTTTTTAATTCATCACCGCTTAACGTTTTAAAATTTTTAATTTCAAATAAAAAAATCCAAAAATAGTTTCATATTGTAAAAATTTCTCAAATCGAGTCTCAATAGAAGAAATAGATTGATCTACATTGCATATAAAATATTCAATACGAAAAAGAATCTCTAGCCAAATGTGTGATCTCATCATTAACATTTTCATCAAAATGTGTTTTTCTACGAATTATATGTTTTTCATGAAATTTGAGCTCTAAATCTATTTCAACAACTAATTTTTTTGAAGAATCCAAAGCCAAATTAATACCATTTTCCCTATCATTTTTTAAATAAGCAATAAGATATTTTTTAATGATTATAGCAACATCTATATGCATATCTTTCAATTGTAAAATCTTACTAACAGAATTAACAAATCTTAATAACAGAGTTAACATCAAACAAAATATCATACCAAATATTCATTCCGAATAAAAATTCAGCATTTTCAATATCATAGGTTGCTAAATACATGACTTCACTTTTTAATTTAGGATCTTCACAATATTTTGATAATTGAAGATTTGAAGTGAAGCATCTCTTATCTTTGGTGCTTGATATTTTATTGCTTTGACACTTTTAATTCTACTCTTCCATCGAGTTTAAGATAATAATTTAATAAAAAATTTACATACATTATCTTGCAAAATTTTCCATCATTTAATGAATGAAGCAAATAAAGAATAAATACATTGCACAACTCCAAAAAAAGAAATAGTTCTAAGAAATAAATTAACCATATCACATAAAACTAAATTTAAATTATGACATCCACATGACGTATAAAAATGCTCTAGAACTTATATTTAATGATCTTTTTTGTACTCCTTGATTTTACCCTTCATGTTAGATCCATTGCGATAATTTGTCCCCTTATATCATTAATATCATGCTCGTATTTTTTCAAAACATTAACAACCTCATCAAAAAGACCTTTTCCTGATGTATCATAAACTTTTAAAAACTCTATAAAGTATTCTTCTATTTTTATTGGAGAATTTGAAGTATCAACGTATCTCAAAATAAGATACACATCAACAAATACACTCTCCATATTTTAAGCAATATGGTGAATATCAAGAAGCAAAGGTGTTGAATTGTATCAAACACCTATTACTATTTATATTAGATGATCTATTGTTCTCTCATGAGACATACCAACGGTTGAGATCGTGCTGATAATATAATCGATTTAGATTGTGCCTATATTCAAAATGATTAGTATGTGTATCAGAAAAAAGCATGTTTAGTCAAAATGTCTTAGAGAAAAAGTAGTGTTTAATAAATAAATGTGGTGTTGTAGTGTTCAATCAATAAAAAAACATCATTTTTTTTATTTTTGTTTGTAATTTTTTAAGAAAATAGTACAACTGAATTTATTTAGTTTTTTTTGTCACCTCAATAAAATTATAATTCTGTTGTGTTATGAAAAAATAACAATAGAATTACAATTCCATTGTGTTAAGGGGGGTGCCAAAAAAATAATAATGGAATTACGATTTCGTTGTTATGTTTGTGGTGATAAAAAAAATATATCCAACAACCATTGTGATTTCGCTCTACATTATACAATGAAATCATAATTTTATTGGGGGGGGTGCAAAAATGATTGCGCAATAGAATCATCATTTCGTTGTACATTTGATTCAATGGAATCATGATTCTATGAAAAGAACAATATCTAGGAATAGAAAAAAGGGATCAACCCCTTGCTAGGAGCTAATAGCAAATGGAATGGAGCCAATAACAACTCCTAGGTCTTTATTGTATTTGTTATTAACGCTACTTTCATGAGCCATCATGACCCACAACCATGCTCTTTCTTAATAGCTTCGAATTTGAACTTTAAAAAAGATAATGTGAATCTTTGAACTATCACACTCCAAAATAGCTTGCTTGACCTCTTCTTCCCCAAACTCCACAATAAGCATATTATGCTCATTCAATCAAATTTTGATTGAATTGGACTCCATCAAGATTTGGCCTCTACCACGTATCCTCCATGAATCTTCTTTCAAGAAAAATTCTTGACCTCTTCTTTCATTCTAATTGGCTCCTCCACCAAAGCCCTGTCAATATGTAAGCCTTTCAAGAATTTTCTTCTTCTTCTCCAATTGATAACTGAATGGAAAATTTTAAAATTACAATCCCCCTCTTTTAATCAGTTCAACCTTGCTTTTTGACATAACAAGGATTCATTAAACTTCACCACACGCCAAAAATCCTTTTGAAGTTTGAGTTTTTTTCTCAAGATGCATCTCATCCAAACCTCTTTGCTCCTCTAGGACATCTAATTCATTAGTTTTTCAATAAGAAGTTGATTTATTTGCTTGAAGCCAAATTCCTACAAGTTCCATTTCTTCAAGGCCTCCTTCACCCCACCTTTAGCTTTTCTTTGAAAACAAATGCCCTTCATCCCTCCACATTGGTGCTCAACCAAGCTTGCTTCACCACCTCTTGGAATCTAGAGTCTTGAATCCAATAATTGAGAACTCTAAACAGTTCAGGGCCCCAATCAACAAGGTCTCTAGTAATCAATATTCTATTTAGTTTGCTCTTTGCTTCGGCATTGGGCCTATACCAAGTAAATTTTCATCCCACCAAAGGAATGTCAATGAGCTCCATATCTTCTATAAATACAATGAATTCTTTCATTTCTCTCCCATATTGAGATCTATTGTCGACCCCTATTTTTTCTTCACTCCTCCTTATTGAGTTGAAATCATCCATGACACACCATCTTGAACAGCGTGATGTTGCTTTGACATTTTTCAGCATAGTATTCTCTTTCCTTCAAGATCACAAGTCGAATACACATTAACAATTGTGATGTGACTATTTCCACCCTTCCATATTCCTTCCAAGCCAAGAAACTCATATCCGCTAAAAGAATTTTGCAATACGAAAACATCTTTGTTCCATATGCTTATCATCCCACTAGCTGAATTTATAGAAGGCATCACCCCCTCCCATTCCACATCATGATCTCCCCATAAGGCATAGCACATTTCCCTACTAATGATTTTTTTTTGTTTCTTGAAGACATAACAATGGTATCTCTTCTGTTCTTACTAACTCCCTTAAATATTTCAACTTTATTCTCCCCCCTACCCCATAATAGTATAAGTTAATAGCTTCATAAACACTTATCATGAGTACCCTCCTTCTTTGTGTCACTTTTGCCTTCTTTTTGCAATTCATTTCTCTACTTCATTTCATCATCCTCAATTGTCGTTGTCACCCTTAACACCTTCCCCATCCCCCATATACCTTTTTCTCAACCATCATTATTTTTCAACCAAAATCAACTATTGTAATTCTTGATATTGCAATAAGGAATATTGTTGTTACCTGACACACACGTCCACAGGGGAATTCTTCTTCTCCTATTCATATTATTTGTATGCTTGAATGAATCAAACTTGTAGAAATTCCCATAGGAGTTATACAAGATTTAAATAAAAAATTAAAGAAAAAGTACAATTGTGCTAGTTGTCCAAATATATTAAGGGGAAGTACAATTAATCTTATCTTATAAGATACAAAAATGAATTTAAGCATAGGACATGAAGATTCTAGTTTACAAAAGATTAGAACGAGTAAACAAAGGGTGCAAAGCCTATTTATTTTGGTCATGGATTAGAATGATTCTAGTTTAGTTTACAATGCTAGTTTTTCTTTAACCTTTTTCCTTGGTTGATGTTTTGTGTCTAAGTGCCACGCTTACACATTCAAACGTATACGTAATTTAGGCCAAAGTTATTTCCACTCCCCTTTTACACTAATGCACTCCTCTTCTCATTTTTTATACCAAGACTACTAACACTATACACATTATCCTCATCTCTCTCATCTATTTCTTCATCTCAGATAACTCCCTTCTAGAATAAAGAAAAAAGATACTCCTCCTTCTCATTTTTTCCCCGAGTTGTATTACACATGGGTACCCATAGAGTTTGTCAATAATATTGATACCCACTAAATTTGTAGGCTTTTACTAGAAAACCAATCCTGCAAACTGTGAATTTGTACATGTACAAATAGAAACCAATACAAGACTCCCCTATAACCCCCAAAAAACAAACATGTAACATGTGACAAATCTTCCATTGTATATTTCTTTTTCAAGCAACATATTCCACTCTTCCAATATTGTAATCATTGGACTATTCAAAACAATTACATAACCTCCATCGTGTCATCTTGTGGGATTCATATATTTATTATCATAGGTGGGTGCACCATGTTCTTACGACTACAATTGTTATGTTTATTGGGGTTATATGTATAGATAAATCGATATAGATAAATCGATGTTTTAGGATTCCTCTTTGGATGGGTTCTTGTGTAAATATTCTTTTGTGATTTCGGTTTATGTTTCGATGCTACAATGATATGGCAGCAAATAATTTATGTAATGTTGGGCTTATACTGGTCACATCTTGTGGTGTGGATAATTCTATGAAAATAAAATTATGTTTTTCTTCAAAAAAAAAATGCACCATGTCATCCTTCTTGTTGAAGAGAGATTTTGAACTCATTACAATAGAATGTGAACATTGATGAATGTGAAAAACAAATGGATTCAGGTAATTTGTCTTGGAGCCTTTCTTCTTAGTTTCTTTGGGTTGGAAGGATTTGTTGAAGAAATTGAGAGAATAGTTAATAATATCATTTTTATTTGTCAGATGTGTTGCTATATTTAGAGTGTGGAGGGGAGTGTCTTTTTTTCTTTTTTTCGAAATAGAATTATATGAGAGGAAGAAAGAGACAAGAAATGAGGATAGTGTGTTTAATGGGGGTAGCCATGGTATAAAAAATGAGAATGGAAATGCATTAGTGTAAAGGGGGAGTATAAACAACAATTGCTGTAATTTAATGCATGACATAATTTTTTATTTTTTAACTATGGGCTATGTAAATTGGATTTGGAGTCATGATTCATGGGTAATTGCTTTATGTGACTTTCTTTTTTCTTCATACACCTCTCAAAAGACTTGCATGGGCACAAATATCACTGTCTCTCCCAAACAAGTACTGCCTCCACCCAATACCACCATTGACCTAAACACCACTACTGCAACCACCCAACACCATCGTCAACGACCCTTATGTAGAAGAAAAACACATAAAAAGTAAAAAACATAAGCGAGATACAAAACTTGACCCTATTCTAGAAAGATATTTATGGAATACACTATTTTTTTTACACTTTCAGGAAAGGTCCTGTCTGGAATATATATTTTTACTTCTGGAACAACTTTTCCAGAAGTAAAAAATATACTTTCGAAAAGTCTTTTAGGAATATACTTTTTTGTTTACATTTCCAAAAAGGCCTTTCCGAATGTATATTTTTTTTTTGACTTTTAGAAAGATTGTTCTGGAAGCAAAAAAAATGTACTTCTATAAAGGTCTTTCTAGAATACACTTTTTTTTACACGTTTGAAAAGGTCTTTTCTAAAAGTATTTTTTGGCTTTTGGAGAAGTCTTTCCGGTGGTTCCAGAGAAAGGTTGTTGTCATCTCATGTCCACCGTCAGACATGATGTCATTATTGAAGAAAGAAGGAGGGCAAGATATTTTTTCCATTCAGCTTTTTATGGGAGGTGCAGGAAGCAAAAAGGGATATGCAAGACGTAATTTGCTAATTCACGTTATCTTTCTTAAAGTTCAAATTTGAAGCTATTAAGAAAGAGCATGGTCGTGGGTCATGGCTCATGAGAGTAGCACTAATAACAGACGATAATGCCCTAGGATTTGTTATTGGCTCCATTCCATTTGCTATTAGCTCCTAGCAAGGGGTTGTTCCCTTTTTTCTATTCCTAGATTGTTCTTTCCATAGAATCATGATTCCATTGAATCAAATGCACAACAAAATGATGATTTTGTTGTGTAATCATTTTTGCATCCCTTACACAATAAAATTATGATTTCATTGTATAATGTAGAGCGAAATCACAATGGTTGTTGTATATTTTTTTTATCACCACAAAAAAGGTCTTTTCTGAAAGTATTTTTTTGCTTTTGGAGAAGCCTTTCTGGTGGTTCTAGAGAAAGGTTGTTGTCATCTCATATCCACCGTCAGACATGATGTCATTATTGAAGAAAGAAGGAGGGTAGGATATTTTTGTCCATTCAACTTTTTATGGGAGGTGCAGGAAGCAAAAAGGGATATGCAAGCCGTAATTTGTTTATTCACGTTATCTTTCTTAAAGTTCAAATTTGAAGCTATTAAGAAAGATCATGGTCGTGGGTCATGGCTCATGAGAGTAGCACTAATAACAGACAATAATGCCCTAGGATTTGTTATTGGCTCCATTCCATTTGCTATTAGCTCTTAGCAAGGGGCTGATCCCCTTTTTCTATTCCTAGATTGTTCTTTCCATAGAATCATGATTCCATTGAATCAAATGCACAACAAAATGATGATTTTGTTGCGTAATCATTTTTGCACCCCCTACACAATAAAATTATGATTTCATTGTATAATGTAGAGCAAAATCACAATGGTTGTTGTATATCTTTTTTATCACCACAAACATAACAAGGGAATCACATTTCCATTGTTATTTTTTTCTGGCACCCCCCTTAACACAATGAATCGTGATTCCGTTGTTATTTTTTTCACAACACAATGGAATTATAATTCTGCTAAGGTGACAAAAAAACAAAATAGATTCAGTTGTACTATATTTTTTTAAAAAAAAATTACAAACAAAAATAAAAAAAATTGGTGTTTTTTTATTGATTGAACACTACAACACTCCATTTATTGATTGAACACTACTTTTTTCTAAGATGTATGACTAAACATGCTTTTTTCTGATACACATACTAATCATTTTAAATATAGATGCAATCTAAATTGATTACATTGTCGGCACGATCTGAATCGTTGGTATGTCTCATAAGAGAACAATAGATCATCTAATATAAATAGCAGTAGGTATTTGATACAACTCAACATCTTTACTTCTTGATATTCACATATTGCTTAAAATATGGAGAGCGTATTTGTTGATGTGTATTGTGATGGTGACTTACTTTCATCATCTAAAGGGGTATTATTTGAATGTCTTTGTGGTCCTAAAGTTGTCACATTAAGTGAAGACATGTCACTTGATGCTTTAAGGAAAATAATTATGGATGCCATAAGAAGTTACAAAATTTTACTTGATGTTTTTTTACCATCAACTTATTTTCATAGGTGATGGTTGTGTTGAATACGAGTTTATGGAGCTTAAAAGCGATGATGATGCGGGAAAAATATTTTTGTCTTTTCAGAATTTGGTTGCAAAGGTCCGATTGAGTTGAATGCAACTTTTGGCCAATCCCCAAATGGAATCCCTACCTTGTTGCTCAAACAAAGGAAACCAATATCTGCTAATGAGATCATTGTTTTAGTGCATGATCAATCCATGTAGTCATATTTTTACTTTATAAAAATCCTACGTTTGTTTTTTTAAGAAAAGTATATATTATCAATGTTTTTTTAGTTGTTGATGTTTACTTTATGAATCAATTGAAGAGACTGCTGCTATTACTAGGTGTGTGTTTTTAAACAATTGCTAAGTGCAAAAAAAAGTAATTCGACTACAACATAAACTAAAAAAAATTATTTCAAAACAACAAATAAGAAACAAGAACAAACATTTTGAATTAAAAATAAAAAATAAGAAAAAAAATTAAATAAGAAAAATAGTAAACTATTAAAAAAACATTTTTACGGGATTTGAATGCACAATGTTCATTGTATGTTTCAGCATAACACACAACGAAATCACAATCCGTTTGTGTTTTAATGAAACACACAAAGGAATCCTAATTTCGTTGTGGCATTCAAATCCCAAAAAAATGTAACAAAATCATGATTCCATTATAACATTGTCAACAATAGAATCGCAATTCTGTTGAACATAAATTTGCAAAAAAATACCATTACAGAGAAGGGCGTTGAAGTGGGACAACTGAGGAGAGGGAGAAGGGAAAGGAAGGGTCTCGTGTGTTTTGGGGAAGGGAAGGGTTTTTAAATGGAAGGAGAAGGAGAAGGGAGGAAAGTCTCTTGTGTTTTGGTGGATAAAGGAGGTGGGGCAATGGGGGTGAAGAAGGTTGGGGGCGCAACTAGGGGGAGAAAGAAAGAGGGAAGAGGGAGGGGTGAAAAATTTTGAAGTTGGGGGCAAAAGGATAATTTTAGGTGGTGGTAGGGACCAATAACATTTTTTGTATAGACTAATAGTAACACCTTAAAGCCCAGAAAGTAGTTCATGACTTTTGCTACTCTTATTTCCAAGCCCAAAGTTGCATATTCCTTTTACAAGATGACATGTTTAGAGTTTTTTTCTTTTAAAATGCTCCATGCTAATAATCTAAATGACCATAATCATTGAGAGTGTGAATTAACCGACATAAAGATTCTTTCAACTTAATTAATGGTCTCAAATTTGAGTCTTGAATATGTAGTCGTGCTATACTTGGAGAGAAAATTTTATCAATTATAATAGTCAAATCCGACTCAAACAATATTATTTTTAGGGAATGATACTTGTAATTTAAAACAAAATGTTTGAATCACAATATATGAAAGACGACGTCCAAGGCTATTATGTTGACCAAAATTAATAAGATACAAAATTTATAATTTAAAAGAATAGATGAGTATAATTTAGTTAAAATTGAAGCAAATTTAATTAAAATCAAAAGTTACTTGTTAGGTCTGTAGATATAGAAGAATGTTGCAGCAAGTAAAGTGAAGATGATGTCACTGATTCTCTAAGGAAAAACTGTAATAAGTATATCTTAGTTTGTAGACCCTCTAAGCAAATTAAGATGATGTCCGAACTTTACTATCCTCTAGAATTTTCTGTGGCTTGTGATCCAAGAAATATCGTTTGACTCATTGACTGGTCTTAATCTCTTGCGTTTATGTAGCACACAATACAAGTCATGTCACTAGATAGAGAAATAGGAGTAAAGACGAATAGAATTAAATTTGAACTCTTCAACGTAATTAGAATATGTCAAAAATTAATCTCAATCAGTAAGATGTATTAAAATATGTATTCTTCATCCGAAAGTGCAAAAATTGATTTTGGGAAGTCAAAACAAACAGGATTAGGTGTATGTTTATCTATTGGGGTCGACAGAATGCTAATCTAACAAGTAACATCCCTCTTTCCTATACATTTTTGCCTATTAATTAATGTGAAAAATTTCCCTTCAGTGTCACTGATGAAACGATTTCCAAACACACCCTAAATAATTAATGTAAATTGATCTTCAAAAACAATGAATGTGAACTGAGATGGGGGCATTGTGCTGGTAGCAACAAATGCGGTTATGAACTCTTAAAGATTACAATTGAGATTCCTTATCGTCGTTTGTGCAAACAATCCAATCCTGTGAACGCCTCTGATGTAAGATTCTTGCATATTACATTATGTAAAATATTAATTAAACTTGGCCAAGCACCAAGACAGCGCACGCATCACATGGTTTAACACCATCTAGGAAAGATATTTGCATTATTATGTGTCTAAGAAATTGTTTATCATTTTGGATTAATTACCAACCCCTTAGCTTGGAGGGTTCTTCAAGATCCAGCAGACATGAAATCCTAAAATTAATCAATGATTAATCCTAGGCTCCTAATCTACATTCATAAAATTAATTATTTTATTAGAAATGACTAGAAATCAAAATTACTTTTCTGATTTTCAGGAGTCCAAAAGATCGATGAGAAAAAATAAAATAAAAAATCCTATTTATTTTAATAGACAAAATACAAATTTAGCTTAGTTACTGAAAAAGTGCAGCTGGTATTTGTGATATATATAAACAAGCTGTTCAAAGAAATTAAGTATCTATACAATTTATGCTGATACTGGATAGTAATCAAAGACTAATTGATATACGAATTCGGATGAAGTGTTTAACTTTGATTTTATTAAGATCATCAGCATATGACATCAGTATGTTGTCTTTTTCTTACATGCTATTCTAGTCAAGTGAGACATATATCTATAACACAACCAAGTGGAAAGGAAAACCATTTGAATTCTACCACATTTGCTGAAATCGTTTCGTTGACAACTGACAAGCTTATTGAATTAGTATTACTTGAGATCATAATTTTGGGTTTAAAAAATTCTTTCTCTTTCTGGTATTATTTGTCTTTTTAAAATAATGCATTATTTCATAAAAAAGTTAACTACACTAGCTAGTATGATAAAATCATTCTCCTTGACTAAAATATCCTCATTAAAATAGTTAAAATCTAATTGTAAATTAGTTTAAATAGTAATATTTTTGCCATAGCAAAGTATACAATATAAATTGTTATTTTTATATAACTAAATTCATAATAATAAAAAAATTAATATGTAAATCATATTAAAATTAAAGTTCATAATAAATAAATATTTAGAACATATAAATTATATTTTAGATTTACAATAAATAATTTATATTGTAGTACAAGAATACTTTTAACTATTTGATAATTTCTTTTAAAAATTAAAATATGTACAAAAATAAAGATGAAAATGATAGATTGAAAGGTATAATAACCATTTAAGAAAATTAAATATATAAATAAAGATAAAAGAGTGATTTCAGATAGTTGAATTTTTTTTGAGCTAGTTATTAAATTAAATTAAAAATTAAAATCAATTTTTTAAGAGAAAAATAAAATTAAAATCAATTATAAAGTATATTTAAAAATTAAAATAAATGGAAAAACTAAATTAAATTCTGAATATATGATATTTGAATAAGTCATGTCTCAATGAGAATGATAACAATTCTTAAAAACCCCTCGTCTATAAGACAGCTCCTAAACATATTCATCAAAAAATAATACTTAAAAACGTGTTCATATAAGACAATTGTTTTAATTTATATAAAAATAGGATTTAAGTGAGATACTAATAAATGGATATGTTACTAAAAAAACTGATGCAAGCTTTTCTTAGCTTTCAAAAATGAAAAATATTATGCCACAAATTAAATCATTCATCCGAGTTTATAATAAGAACAGGAAATTAATCTTTCTCCATCAATCATTTTCCGTAGGAGACAGTCTCATAACCCTGTTAAAATGAGAGTAATAAGCTCAATGTCCTTACTCAAAGAGTAATGAGACATATAACATCAGAGAGAAGAGTACTAGAGCATGATCTATTGCTGTAACTATCTTGCGAGTTCCTAATCTCTGTCTTGCTGTCTGGTAGTGGGGCATAGTGTGTGCATCTTGATTCATGTAATTTACCTACCTATGGGGGACCATGATTTTAATTTATTTTATTTTTTATTTATCTGACTCAGTGTTAAGAATTAAGATTCTTGGTTATGAACCCAAGAACTAGTCTTTGCTTCTAGTGTGTCTTCTCCTACAGTGGTAGAGAGGCGCACAATTGGTACCTTAATAATTTCTTCTTTCCATTATATTATGATTTTCGTGTTGAAATTTCATCAAATGATTTTGAATAAATTCAAAGATAAACACTGAAACAGAGGAGGACTGGAGCAGGTGGGTTGGTATAGAGTATATAGATATATAGACTGAGGCAATTTGTTATTAAATCTTACTCCAAGAGGAACAAAAATGGTTAACATTAACAAATTACCGCAAGAGGAAGATTAACAACACGTTCTCATACACATTAATTTTTTTAATGCACATTCAATATTGACTGAAATTTAGAAATGACAAATTTTTATTGGTTTTACTTTTTATTTAATAAATCTCACCCATAAATTTATAATTTTTGATAAATTTTAACTAACTATAAAAAAATAGTTAAAAAAACGTGAAAGAATATATTACTAACTATATTCAACATGAAAATTTATTTTAAGTATTTTCAAACTATCACATGATCTGATCAATCTTTATGGAAATTAATTAATTATGTACCTTTTATTTTGTAGTTATTTTTCCTGACTAATCTACAAAATTAATAATGAAAAATTATGGAATTATAAGATTGATTTAGCAATTAAAGAGAGAATAAAAAAGAAAGGAATGATAAGTTTGAATCCTCCATATTAACAATAGTTAATATTTACCGATAAAAAATATGAAAATTAATTAAGATTATGCTAGTCCATTGGATCTCAAAGTAATTTTTCCTTCAATACTATAAATAGACAATGATGTAAAAAAAAAACACCATTACTAACTTGTGGAAAGGCCAAGCAAGTTCTTATCGGGATTAGTCTTTTACCAAAAAAAGTATGGACAATGGAAAACCTCATTATCATACCACATAATGAACTAATATGAGTTGAGCAAAACCATGGTCTTACACTCTATAGATTGGTATGTATTTAAGATGTTGAAATCAGAAAATCGGCATCTTCACGTGGCTTACAATTTTGTACTCCCCATGACAACAATGGTCACTCCATACACATCAAACTAGGGGCAACCTAGTAAATGAATGTCTTATCACATGAATTGGTACGGTCATAATCCTTTCTCATTCATATATTTTTGCCACAACCCAAAGAAACAAACAATAGCAGACAAATGAGTAGCTCCAAAGATTGCTTTAATAAGGGATAAGATATATGTTGTTGTCCACTAATTTAGGACGATATACTTGGGTCCCCAGAAGACATGGCGCCGTATGAACTTTTTATACGGCTTTAAATGTAAAATCTGCACGATTAATAACTTATGGCCATGTAAGCCACCAACTCTTGCTACACATGGTTACAGATAGGTTCTCTGATCACAGCTTCACTGGCTGCCATTGCATGCATTAACTGCAGTTATTGTGATAGGCAAACTAAGGCATGATGAGATTTTTGTTTGCACATAATAATTTTATCGTTATTGTAACTGTTTTATGTATCTTCTATTCATAGGACTGTGTATGTTTTTACTCGTTTTGTGAAACTTGTATCACCTCAGTGGATCATTTGAATTATATATACAGTAAAAATAATATAGTTATTGTTTCAATAATTATAGACTTTTAAAATAGTATTGCCCTAGCTACATAGATAAGTGTATATTGCTAATAACAGAATAGAAAGCTTAATGTTACGTACATAGATAAACCGATACGAGATTATTCTTTCTTAATAAATAATAATCTCGAATTTGAGTCATAAATGTATAATTATATTAAATATGATAAATTTTTTACCACTTATAGTAGAGATATATGTGATCTTTAAAAAAGAAAAAGCGTATCAACTTATTTATCATAAAATTTTAATTAGTTATTATCATTATCCCTATAATTAGGATTATTTTAAATTAACATAATTAAAATTAATTATAATATTACTCATTAACTAATTTATCTAAAAAAAACCCCTTTTCTCTTCCTCTGGATTTTTACATTCTCAAATTCTCCCCTCTAATTTCTTTTTCATTGCCTAAAGTTTTTTTCCCCCTAAATAAGTATCTTATGCCTCGTTAGTGCACAACGTAAAACAGAACACAACAAGGGCAGGCCCACTCTTTTATTCTATTTTTTCCATTGATGATCACCTTTATAGCTATAATGACAAGCTACTATCCGGACTTATTGATCCAGAAATGTATTAAAGGGGTTGAAAATCTTTTTCACACAATAATTTAAATATTTAATGTTTAATAAATAATAAGTTTTATAAAAATATTTATTAGTTTTATGTGTAAAACTATAAATAGAATCCACTACTATAAGGAAATTAAGCAAGTATAAACTTAATATCATATTTTTCTTAATTATTCTTTTTCTATAAATATTTTTTTTATTTTTCTGATACAAATACAGTATTGAGGGAGGGGAGGCCTTGGCCCCCAAATCCGTCCCTGCTACGATAGACTCTTATGAGCATGGACTTCTTTCTGATCTCTTCCGGTCTTAATTAGTCACTAGCCTATTTGTACACAAATTTAGTTTAGTATTTTTATAAATTACTTCAATTATAAGCTAATTTATAAATTATTAAATCTTTTATTTATTTTTATTTTTATCCTCACTAATTTATTTAAAATATATTTATACTCTTTTTCCAATTTAGAAATTAAATAACAAATTTTCTTATATTTCATTTTACTTTTATCAACATCAGGCTATGTTAAGATGTTATTTTAGTCACTTTTTATATATTTTTTTTCAAACTGAAAAATTTGCTTAAATAAGTTTTTTTTTAATAGTAACCTAGCGTTTTCTTCTCTTCTTCTTTTCATAAGATAGGTTTTTCCTTTTGTTTATTTATTTCATAAGATAGAGTTTTCTTACTTTCGCTCTTTTATTACATAAGATATTGATAATGAGATAGATTATAAGTTTATTTTACTTTACATTGCACTATTTAATTTTAACATTATAGTATTTATAATATTTATTTTATTATTTCAACATTATACTTCAAGATTGATATTGATAGATGACATGTTTATTGTTTATTAATTTTTGAAAGTATGAAGTCTACTTAAAAGTATTCTATTTTATTTTATTTTAATTTTTTTAAAATTATTTTAAGAAATAATATAAAATGAATAGTAGAATACAAATGAAAAAAATTGTAATTAAAATTCAAAAGATATAATTAAAATAAATTGTCTACAAATAAAAAATTACAAGAGTTTAAAATTGATTAAAAATTAAAATTATAAATACCACAAAATATATTTTTCCTAATAAATAAAGTTAAAGTTTATATAAACATTATATAAGCTAGCATGCCTATTTTTGTCATTTTGTATTTATAAGCTACTTCAATAAATAATTTTGTTAAATATTTGTAATTTATTAAGTTAACCTACTAGTTTTTGGCTACGAACTACCAACTTTAAGCTATCATTTAATTTTTTAGCTTTTAACTAATTTTTCAACTATTTTTTGAATCCAACATTTTGAATGGTCCTATCCTATTTTCCCTTCTTTCTTATGCCCTGTTTGGTAGAGAGAAGAGAAAAGGGATGAATGCAAATAAAAAGGATAAATCAAAATAGGAGATGAGAATAAAATAGAAATTCCTGATGTTTGATTAAAGAATAGAGAAAAAATAATGAGAAAAGTAGAAAGATTAAATAGATGAGAATAATACAATGAGTTTTCCTATTTTTAAAATTATGAAGTTATAAGGTTGGTTTAGTGGTGAAGAGAGAGAGATCACGGATTCAAATTTCACTACTAATAAAAACTAACAATACTAATAACTAACATTTATTGATAAAAAAAATTATTTTTAAAAGTATGTTTATTTTCTTTTCCTATCACCGAACAACTCAACTTAATTAATTTCATCCTCTCTCACCCTCCATTAGTTTTTTTTTTTTTTGCCTAAATCACATACATCTTTTAGGAGAAGCAATCCTATTCGAGTCGAGTAGGATCATTATAAATAACGAAGTTCTTCTTCAAAATATTTAATATAATTGTATATTGACGACCTAATTTTAAGTCTCCATTTTATAGACGGTTGTTGTTGACATAAGTTATGTTTAAAGTGTTGTTATGTTGCTTTTACATTATTTTAAATAAAAAATCCATTACAGTGATTACCACAATTGCAACTGCATCAAATTATGTGGAAGAGTGATTTATAATAATTAAGGGCAAAAACATACACAAGAAAGATATACAAAATCAGATTATTCCTTAATAATAGTTATCAATTACAATTCATTTTTTATTTATATTTTTTTGTTCAATAATAAATTATTGGTGTTTCCCAACCTACTGGGTCAAAGATTAATCCTATACCTATTATATGAGACGGTCACTGGTTTAAATTTTTTTTGTATATGATAAGAATTGAACATAATTCTTACGCTAAATAAATCATTCCCTAACATATGAATACATGGAGACCCTTTCACCACTACATCAACATTTAGGTTAATCTTTTTTTTATTTAATTAATTCAATATAATTTTATTTCAAATTTTAATATTAAATAAAAAAATTTATCTTATAAACTATATTTATAAAATATTAAATTGTTCTAAAATAAATTATTATCTCACTGTTGTATTTCAAAATGAATATAATCATTTTGATTATCTGCTAATTATTATTTAATTTTGTATAAAATTTCATATATAATATTTAATTAGAATTTAATGGTTATGTTCATAAAATTTATATTTTATACACAAAGCTATTAACAGTATAACAAGTAAATTAACCAATTCCTCCCCATGTAAGTATAAGAGTATAAGTATAATTCCCTCTTTTCCTATTTAAGTAGAATTTAATAGCAGTTTATTTCATTTTCCATGGGGGATATAAAATTCATTTTTACAAATTTTTTTAATAAGCAAATTACTGGTAAGTAAATCACGTGGTTTTTGTCAACGACCTACATGAGAGAGAGACAGCTTAAAGCTACGGTTCATCCTAACTAACAAGCCAACGACAAATATATTGAAGTTTCCATGACTATGTCCCGAAGCATAGCACCAATATTATATAGTCCCCAATGTCATAGAATTCTTCAGCCCCGGTTTGTTAAACTCAATAGAATAAATAAGCTAGTTATTGATTGATATAGATATTGCCACGTGTAATAAGTACTCTCCTATATGCTGAACCACATACTAATTGTGTTGATTGAGTATTAGTCACATGCTACTTCAGTGGCAGAAAAACTAGCTGATATAATATCATTTTGTGTATTTGATCACAATAACAAGAAACAGAAATAATTTCCGTTGTAATTGTTTTCCCCTTTCTCTCTCTTGTTCTTGGAAAAGTGTATGTGCGTGATTTTTTTTTTATGAATTCATACTCCAACAAATGGTATCCAGAGCAGGTTGTTGAAGTGTGATCATTGATTGAAAGTGAGGTGAGTGAAACCTAAACACGAGAGACGGTAAGCGAGTGAAAACACAAGAGGCGGTGAGGAACCTTATCAATGGCAACGACGAACGGAAAATTTCCGGCGAACTTTCCGGTTCTTGATGGGAGAAATTACGATCAGTGGAGTATAAAGATGAAGGCGATCCTCGGTTATCAAGATGTGTGAGATCTGGTGGGGAACGGACTTGATCCGTTGCCGGTGAATCCAACCGCTGCACAACAAGCGATATATAGAGATGTGAAGAAGAAGGATTGCAAAGGTTTGTGCATTCTGCATCAGTGTGTGAATCAAGCAATTTTTGAGAAAATTGTGAGATCGGAGACGAGCAAAGTGGCATGGGATGTTCTCGCGAGCTCCTACGCCGGTGATCAGAAATTGAAGAAAGTACGGCTTCAAACTCTAAGGCGACAATATGAATTGCTAGGCATGGAAGAGAGTGAGACAATTGCTACCTATTTCACTCGTGTTCAAACCATGACAAATCAAATGCAATCGTGTGGTGAAACTCTGTCTGATGAGAAGATTGTTGAGAAGATATTACGATCGGTGCATTCGCGATTTGATCATGTCACGGTAGCGATTGAAGAATCGAACATTCTACAGTACTTTTGCCCCAGTAAGGTCCGACTTGAAGTA